>NC_061485.1:517977-672977 GCF_022539355.2 Hippoglossus stenolepis
TCACTGCATCAGATCAATCACAACAATCA
This sequence comes from Hippoglossus stenolepis, assembly GCF_022539355.2. Classification (NCBI taxonomy): domain Eukaryota; kingdom Metazoa; phylum Chordata; class Actinopteri; order Pleuronectiformes; family Pleuronectidae; genus Hippoglossus; species Hippoglossus stenolepis. The sequence continues at coordinate 518,007 of NC_061485.1, forward strand.
ATCAGATTTTTAAACTCATCAATGGAAAAATGTTATGACACTATGACCAGAAGTCGGTCACTTTGTCACTTTGTGACCGACTTCCCGCTGAAGGAAACTATTTTCTGCGTCTGTTGTACCGACGAGGATCCTGGTCCACAACATTCACAACTTTATAAAATAAAAGCTCTGTAATTCAGCTCCATATGAAGCATTACAGCAACAAAACCAACGTTGTGCTTTAAGTTATGCTTTCATTTCTACGAAGCTCGTTAGCACCATGGTAAGTTATGCTGAACAGCTGACCTGCTCCAGGTTCACTTGGAGATAAGAGATCCAACAGTATAAAAGCCCCCCCCACACACACACACACAATATATAACTGATCAAATTAATAATCATTCAATCGGAGTGAGCGTCACGTAACCACACCTTGCTACAGGTGTGTGACGTCACATGTTCAAGTCACTGCACGTGTCGACTGTATCATGTTGTTGTTGTTGTTGTTGACTTGGTGGAATGTTTACATTTTGTTGGGGGGGGTGAAGGAGCAGAGACCGGAAGTTCGCAGACTGAGACAGGTGAGTGACGTCATAAAAGAAAAGGAAACACACCTGTTTTAAAAACACTTGACAAAGCGACCTGACCTCTGACCTCTCAGGTCAATCCTCTGAGGCCGAACTGACCGGAAGTGTGACCCGGTCAGAGAACACCCCACAGCCGGGTTCAGGCAGAGACTCCCGGGCACCGGGCACCGGCTCAGCTGAACGCTCAGATTTGTGAATGGACTTTGGTTGGGACAGTACCGAGCTGAACCCAGAGAAGCGCCTCGGCACCAGCTCTATGTCCGGGCGGAGCTCACCCCCGCTGGGTCTTACCTGACTCGGTCTACGGTCTCCGGCAGCGGGCGGCGGGAGCCATTTTAAATCTTCACTTTCCTGCACAAAATCTCACGGATGTCGTCACTGTCGGTCCCCGGTCACTGAGTCCGGACTCACGGGCAGACGGCGGGTTCCGCTCCGGGAGGGAACCGTCACATCCAGGCGGTAGAAGCGGCTCAGCGGCTCCGCTCTGTCGGTGTCTGGTACCGGAGAAACAAAGCGGCCGCGGGGCGGTGAAGCTCCGGAGGATGTGGAGCTTCAGCCCGGTCAACACCGAGACCTGCGTCACTGCACCGGAAACACACACACAGCTTCCGGTCAGAAGTCTTGAACGTGTTTAAAACATGAAGTAAGAAACATATTAAATGTATGATGTCATTAATATATGATGTCATGAACATATTTAATAAAATGTCATGAACATATTTCATATATGTCATTAATGTATGATTTCATGTATTGAGTGACATGAATCTTAATAAACCTTTCTGGTCACATGAACACACGTGTGCGTAAGATCGAAAATGTTGATCAGAAACAATCAGATTTTAAATCCACAAAAACAAAACACAGAAAGAAAATCAATGTTTATTTCATTTTTCACAGTTTCAGTCTAAAGATTCAAACTTCAGATGATTTAACCAGTTAATACATTATGTTAAATTATCAATAATCAATCATGAATAATCATGTTCATCTGTCTGACTCACTGATAAATCTGTGTTCAGGAGTGTGATGTCATCAACCAATCATGTGACCCTGACGAGAATGAGGCACAAGTTCACACACACACACAATGAATGGTGACAAATGAAATCTCATTATTGAAGACACATAACGATTGTTTCATGATTGATTATAATTTATGAGACAACTATGATGACATTTAGAAAAACTTAAGAATGTCCAAACAATAATTCTTTATATTATAATGACGATGTAACGTCTGTAATCATATTAACGATTTCAACATTTAATCATTAACTTCTGTGACTAAAACTGAACATGTCAGAATTATAAAAATATAAAAAATGTTTATTAAAGTTACATTCATTGATCATATTTAGTAAATTATATTTTGTGATTCAAAGAATAAATGTTATAATTAACATTAAACACATTATTAATATTTTATAATAAAAAACTTAATCTTGTGTTTATGTGAAGTTCTTCTTCTTTCACCAAGTCATTCAAACTCACACCAACTGTTTCAACATAAACACCCAGGAAGGTGACGTCAAAACAAAGTGTGAAGCATGGGACGCCGCAGGACGCCGCAGGACGCCGCCATCTTGGCAACAGGGGCCACTTTATTTTTCTCTATGTGAGAGAACACAGACTGTAAATAAAGATGGACGACATCCTCTCAATCACCCCCTGGTGGTTGGCTGCAGTATAGGTCGTAAACCCTCCTCCTCCATGTTAGCAGATGGGACATGGACGAGACTAAAGAATCAAAGTAGATGTTAAATAAATGTTTGTAAAGATGTTTCTGTCATTTCAGGTCGTTCTTATCTCTCTGATGTTTGTTCAAGTGATTCTGATCAGTTTGGTTTTATTTAGTTATTTGAGGATATGAAAACAGGCTGAGACGTCATGATTGACAGCTGAGACTGACTCCTGATTGGTAGAGAGTGTGTGTGGGCGGGACCTCAACGCGAGGGCTCCACGCCACGATCACTACTGCGCAGACTCTGACTGCAAATGACGTCATCACCACAAGATGGCAGCGTTCGTCCGTGTTTGTTTACAGTTTATGGTTCTGACCTGTTCCTCTAAGCACTACAGTACCCATGAGCCTCAGCTCAGATGTTTGTAGTAAACACATTTTCTAACACTACTGTGCACGTCCATCACAGACCATGTGACAAACAGAGACGAGGTCAAACACAAGGTCACCTGTTCACCAGGTGTGTCCATCATTTATCCCCCTGTCAGAACAGTGAGACGTCACAGCTGTCGACATCTGGACAGTGTGTTCTCAGCGTGTCCTCAGCATGTCCCCTGTAAACATGTAGACAACCTGGTTGTCAGTTTCGTGTCCTCCGGAGGACAGCAGCTGTGTCTCTACACGTCCCTCTCATCTTTACTTGGAAAAGATGTCCGTCTCAAATTCTCTTTGACTTTGACAAACTCCGGAGCTTTCAGGTTTTCTTCCTGCTGTTTCTGCGCCTGCTTCTCCATCTGAGACGAGAGGACAGAGACACAGTCAGAGACACAGCAGATGTGTGTGTGGTGTGTTTATGTTTGTGTGCATGTGCGTGTGTGACCTCCTCCAGCTTCCTGTGTCTCTTCAGTAGCTCCGCCTCCAGAGGTGAGATCTTCCTGCGGGCGTCGTCCTCCTGTTTCCTCTGTTTGATCAGCTGATCTCGTTTCCTGGACTCGAGCACTCGGTGCAGCTCCGGCTTCGTCTCCACTCTGACCCCCCCTCTGTGAAACATCAATATTCTCATTCATACTTTATATATCACTTTATTAATGGCTCATTAGGATCCATACGCCTGGTCTTTGAAAACAGTCTTAATCTGACTGAGGATATGAAAAATAACAGGACTGACTGACCCCTGCTTTTATTATTATTATTATTATTATTATTATTATTATTATTTTGTGTGTATACACTGTGTCTTGTTTGTTGTAGCGTTTCTACCAGCAGAGGGCAGTCTGTCATAATGAAGCACTAACCACAGAACAGGTCTGTGAACAAAGTAACAGACATTGTTGTTGTTGTGTTGTTTGTGTGTCTCTGGTCGTCGTCCAGCCTCAGTTTCCCTCCTGAATGTTAAAACCACAGAGAAATGTCAACCTCGATCTTAACGCCGTGTTAAATCTGTGAGGAGGTGAAAACTTTCCCAGCGTCCTCAGCAGTGGAGGCCTGTGAGGTGGGAGGCTGTTGCTTAGCAACGTCAGTTCATTTCTTCAACAACTTCACAGAGGAGCAGAGACGACGGATCGTTCTCATGCAGCTAAAGAGGAAGCACGCTGCTCTTTGATCAGTCATCTGATGTTGACACTGGAAACTAATACGACTAATTAAAACATTGACACTCGATAATCTGGATTATATTCAGTCCTTATGTGTTCGTGTCAGCAGGGGGCAGCAGGCATGTGGGATTTAGTGATATCTAGTGGTGAAGGTGCAGATTGCAACCAACTCTATGGAATCTACGCTGGCCTTCAGGGGACATAAAAACATTTCGGTGTTTGGTTTGTCCACTCTTGGCTCCCGAGGAGACAGGGGGGACTATGGAGGAGGAGGAGCCTGATTAGACGACAGTGTCACATGATTAAACACTGACATCATTTTTCATGAATCTAAATACTGGAGCTTTAACAAATGAAATTCTGATGTCGTGTCCCCACTTTGCTCAATTGTCTGTATTTGTCTAATATATCCATGTCTAAAAAGAACTCCACCAAATCAACATTTTCACCCCAAAAAATCATATTGTCCTACAAATTGTCTTCAGTTTAACGGTGACGTGTCTGTGTCCCCACATGGAGACGTACCTCTTGCAGCTGCTCAGCAGCTCGCGGTGAAGATCCTGGTGACTTTGTGATGCTTTCACAGGATTCAACAGTTTCTTGGGCTTGATGAGGTCGTCGTCGTCGTCGTCTTCTTCCTGGTAGTCAGGCTGGGGGACATAGCCAGACGCCGGAGACGACTTCCTGTGGATACCCTCAGACCGGTGTTGTTGCAGGTCTGCATAAGCTGAAGCTACAGACAGAGGACAAAAAGGACAGGATCACCACAACTCTGGGATTAAGTCTGTAAAACATGAAACTTTATTTAAACCAGTTCTGGAGAACGATGGTGCAGTGAAAAACGAGGCTGTAATGAACAGTGACGGCGGTAGGGGGCGCTGGCAGGGGCTTGGACATGGATTGTGGCTTTAGGACATCATGTTGTTGGTCAGAATGCAGATGTGTGTGTGTGAACACAGACATTGTGTTTCCTGTTTGTCCTTTTTCAAAAGAGCTCTGGATGAGATCGGACATGGACGGCAGTTTGCAGACAGCTGCTGTAGTGACACGTGTTGAATGGCAGGGTTTGGCTCCTGTCCCTGATGATGTCCCAGTGGGGGTCATCACAGAGATTAGCTGATCAGAAGGTTTAGATCTGATCTGTTCTGACGTATGTTCATGAATCACAGCTCCCGAGTGTCTCTTCTTTGGGGGGCGGGGCCTGCAGGTGAGAACAAGTATCAACCGTCACTGTGACGTCACCATCGGTTTGTGAGCCGCTGCTCTGAAGCGTCAGTTTGACATTTTGTCCATCTTGGCTTTTTTTAAACCAGAAGTCACCATATTTGGAGGAGCAGGGGGTGGAGCCTGAATGTGAGCTCAAGGACACGCCTACCTGTTGGTCGGTACTAGCTGTCAATCACACTATGGTATCCACCCCCCACTACATCCGGTGCTTTATGGTCTGTTTGACTCTAAATGATCATAATTCACTAAATGAACATCAGCTGTTTGAAGAAGACTTGAAACTAGAGATTGGGTTACAGATTGGAGTCGCCCCTGCTGGTCACTACACAGAAGACAGGCTTCAGAGGCCATTTATATAAACAGTAGGTGGAGGAGTTCATATCACTGATCAATAAAATGATTGATCACTGAGGTTGGAAGCTGCTCTGAAGATTCAAACATGATTTAAAAACGTGTGTGTGAAGTGATGTCTGATCTGAGCTCAGACTCTGAGCCGTCGTGTGGTTTCATATTGATCTGAAACAGGACGTTGAACCTGAACCTCTGATAATAATCTGATGTCAGAGCGTCTGACTCCAGCTCGGACAGGAAGTCAGATCACGTTTCACAGTAAAATCTTTATTTCATCCTGAGGAAACCTCAAGTTATTGAAACATATCAAATCTACTGCAGCAGAAACCTTTTGCACTGAACTTGAGATTTTATATACATATATGTATATATATGTGTGTGTGTGTATATATATCATGTTACCAAAAGCTCTAGAATCTCCTCGTGTTTCCAAGTTGACGTCTTCCTCTTCTACGTGTACGGCTCCTCTTCTTCATCCTGAGATGTTTGTGTTCTTCCAGTTTCACGTCCGTCACGTGTTAGAAACCTCATCAACACGTCCACTCGCTCACTGGGAAGCTTCCACACATTGTCCTGCTGTCTCCTCACATGGACTCACTCTGACATGTTACACACATTTTACCAGGAGGCTGCAGGAGAAGATCCAGAACATGTCCAGAGACACTGACTGATTTGTGTCTTTTAGGTCTGAAAACAGCTTTAGATTAAAATGCAGTACTTGTGGTACTTGTACTTGTAGAGTACTGTTACACTGTATTACTTTCACTGTTTATTAGTTTATCTGACATTGTTCATGAAAAAAAACTGATCTAGGTCAGAATGTTAACTCACATCTGAGGACAATAAAATCACACATCACAAAACAGACACACAACATTATAAACAAGCACAAACTGAACTCTAAGTTTCAGAAGATCCAGAATCACACTCTGGTTCTTACCAGACTTCACCAGCTTCTCCTGAGCTGCGATGCTGCTCCTCTCACCCATCTGATCCGGTTCTGATCCGGTTCTGATCCAGTTCTGATGATCCTCATGTGTTTCAGTCTGTGTGAGTCCTCATGTTCTCTATAAGAGCAGCAGCAGAACTCCTCCTCTTCTCCCTCCTCCTTCTCCTCTTCTCACTCCTCCTCCTCCTCTTCTCCCTCCTCCTTCTCCTCTTCTCACTCCTCCTCCTCCTCTTCTCCCTCCTCCTCCTCCTCCTCCTCCTCCTCTTCTTCTCCTCCTCCTCTCACTCAGTATTTTCCCACGCTGCTTCATCTTCATCTTTTGTGACGTCTGGTGTCGACCTGCTGCTCCACAGATTTGTAACAGTTCACCACATACACACTCAGCAGGAAACTGTCCAGGGGCCCCAGACCCCCGAGGGCCCCAGAAACCCCAGAATGCACCCTGCTTGTCATGGTTGGTGTTTGGTTGTTTTTAAAGGAACGCGGACTGCAGCAGTTTATTACGACCCGTAGCTTTGACTTGTAAGTGACCTCTAGTGGCCACCGTCATGATCGTCTGTTGTTGAGGTGCATGGATGTGTCCGTTTTCTTCAATAACCTTAACCATCTGTTGTCGTGGCAACCATGAACCTCGAACCTTCACTAAGTTCATATTTCAACCACGAGTGAATGAAACCTTTTTCTGTTGTGACTCCGACACGATCATGTGTCATTTCCTCCGGTTCCTGTTCATCAGACTTTATTAACAGTTTCCTCCACTGAAACTTAACCATACACTTTTTGCTCTGAATTAATTATTATCTTCATGTTGTAACCAGATCAGACATCAGTCGATCGTTTCACGTCTCAGGAAGCAGCTGATGATTCGCAGCTCTGTGATAAACTTGAACAACCTCACAACTCAGCCTCCCACGGGGCACCACAACCCTCTGGGCCGGACGGTAGCATGAGAGGTACAAACTTACCTCTGCCGTCTGGGTGCTTTCCATTTTTCACACACTGCTGCTTGGGAGGAGGCTCGTGGCCGATGCTGTACGCCTTCTGGAAAAGAAGAAGAAGACAGAATAACGTTATATGAGGATCACAGAGCGGTGCCCAAATAAACTGAAATCTAGAACACGTGTTGTGACTGGAGCCTAAATACCCCCCCATCATAGTGGCAAGGAGATAATGAGTGAATTTTCATTTTTTGGGTGAACTATCCCTTTAACATTTTTGTACAGGCTTTTTTGTCTCAGGATGTCAGAGGGGGCGTCGGCGTATTAACAAGCCTCCACTGTCTTTACGTGTTTGGCTCCTCTTCTTCCTCCTGAGATAGTTGTATTCGTTCTCACAAACAGAAACTCCAGAACATTTCAGGAACATGTCAGACGGAGGATCAGTGTGATGTCATCGGTCATGTCGTTAATGTATCAGATCGCTGTTGTGAATCCCCCCCCCCTCCGTTTCTCAGCAGCTTGTCTCTTGTTAGTTGGACGCTTCCCTTCTGACTGAATGGACTGTGTTGGTTGCTAGGAGACACTTCATCAGGCTTCAACATGGTGACAAGGCCCTCACTGTCCCAACCCCGATGGTTGGAGGTGGTGGTGGTGGGGGGGTGTTTACAGCAGGATGAAGACTCAAATTGATTCTTAAAGGGACACACACACACATAACCATCCACAGGGGGCAGCACAGAGCTGCAGCTCAGACAACATGACAAACCACTTGAGGACAATCTGACCTCTGCTGGACAAACAGTTGCATTACACCTCAAACATTACAGAGGTGAGGGAATACTGCAGTGGAAGGGTACTCCATTACAAGTACAGAGGTTTAATCAGGATTTAAATGTACTTTCAAAGTTAAAGTACTAATGCTATACATTATAACGTCAATGTGTATTTGATTTTAATGATAAATATTAACTGAAACATTGAGTTAGAACCTTGTGATTTTAAATGTTTTTTATTTTTTAATTTTCTGCCAGTAACTGAGTCACTGCAGCAGATTTAGTTCCGATCATATTTATTTATAAACTCATCACATGTTCTGAAAGAGTTAATCTACATACACACTCCAGTACAAATACAACTAATACAAATAAATTATACGAGTACAAAACCTGTTACATATGATAGTTTTCATAGTATATGCAGGGTTACTCCCCCTGGTGTCAGTATTTTTAGCTGCAGGATTTTCTCTGATCTTAATCTGGATTTACGTGACTGATGATCAAAGCCATAAACACACTGACCTGATTTGTTCTGACATGTGATTGGTCCAAACAAGTTAATGAGTATTGTTGCGTAACCAGGGCTGAAAATAGTCTGATTCACTCGATCACACACCAGTTCATACTCTGTGTGTCTCTCACACACACACACACACACACACACACACACACACACACACACACACACACACACACACACACACACACACACACACACACACACACACACACACACACACACACACACCAGCTTCCTGTTTGTTCACTTAGATCTGCTAAAATTAAATGTATTTAGTTGGATTTCTCATACTTTGCTGCTGTTTCCTGCGAACAGCTGATTGATAATGTTGTGTATGAATCATTTTCCTTAATCTTAATGTGATAATATTTTAGTGATGATCAGAGTCCCTCCAGCAGAGGGTTTTAATATACATGTGGGGTCCCTGTTTTAAAACAGATCATCAGGTCACATCACTGTCATGTGTTCGTCATGTAAAGATCACAGAACAGAACACTCCGATGAAGCAGGAGGAGTTCAGGGAACTCAACAAGACGGACAACTGTGAAGTTTCAGACATGAACTACAGTCTGGAAATGATCCTGACATGTTCCTGACATGTTCCTGACACGATCCTGACATGATCCTCACATGTTCTTCACATTATCCTGACACGATCCTCACATGATCCTGACATGTTCCTGACATGATCCTCACATGTTCTTCACATGATCCTGACATGTTCCTGACATGTTCCTGACATGATCCTCACATGTTCCTGACATGATCCTCACATGTTCCTGACATGATCCTCACATGATCCTGACATGTTCCTCACATGATCCTGACATGTTCCTCACATGTTCTGCAGGTTCTCTATGTGAGAACAAATGTCTGAGTCAGTGTCTCTGGACATGTTCTGGATCTTCTCCTGCAGCCTCCTGGTAAAATGTGTGTAACATGTCAGAGTGAGTCCATGTGAGGAGACAGCAGGACAATGTGTGGAAGCTTCCCAGAGAGCGAGTGGACGTGTTGATGAGGTTTCTAACACGTGACGGACGTGAAGCTGGAAGAACACAAACATCTCAGGATGAAGAAGAGGAGCCGCACACGTAGAAGACGTCAACTTGGAAACACGAGGAGGTTCCAGATCTTCTGGTGATGAGGGCCGACGCCGGTGTGGATGAGCTGTAAACAACAACACTGATCTTTCCACAGCAGAGTTTATACGTCATGTCCGGCCTCCTGCTGCTCTACAGGCTCCGCCCCTGCTGCTCTACAGGCTCCGCCCCTCGCCTGGATGTTCCCCACATGTTCCTGTTTGAACGAGTCGGACCCGACAACCTGCTGCTGCTGCTTCACAAACACTAACTACACAACATGTCCAGAAACAACCTGCTGCTGCTGCTTCACAAACACTAACAACACAACATGTCCAGAAACAACCTGTTGCTGCTGCTTCACAAACACCAACTACACAACATGTACACACACTGTTTTACACAGTTCATGTGTGGAAACGGTTTATCTGATTCAAGTTTCAGCATCTGTCAGACGTCAACACACACACAACCTATTACAAGTTTCAGAGAGCTATTTATAACTATAAGACCACACCACCACCTGCTGTTCTACAAATAGTCATGAGTCCATCTGATGGGGGGGTGGTCATCACAGTTACCCTCCAGCCTGCTGTCAGCTGTTGGTCGCCATGGCAACAAGCATACCCTAACACACCCTCATCAGCAGGTGTGTTGCTGCAGCTCAAATATTTGTCAGTGGATTCACATTCCTGAGTTCAGTCCAATCTACATGTCAGGAATTACACAGGTCCCAGTCTACTGTTAAACTTGTTTTCAGGTGATAGACAGTTTCAGTGTAAAACCTCTCATGTGGACTCACCTTCTTTCCATATGTGGCTCCCATTCTCAGTCCGTGTGCGTGTGTGTGTGTGTGTGTGTGTGTGTGTACGTGTGTGTGTGTGCTGTTTGTGGCAGCAGGTTCACAGTCCTCTCTTCTTCTCTTTCCTTCTTCACCAGCACGTCGTCTCCTTCTTTCCCAGCAGCCTCTCCTCCTGCTCGTCAGGCCCCCTCTGCCTGGCAGCCCGGGTGCTGGGGTGTGTTAACCCGCCCAGAGAAGAGGTCGCCCTGCCAGCTTCATACCAGAGAACAACCAACGAGAGTCGAGCTGAGAGTCAGTGAGTGTCTGTGAGGGGATGAGGGGGAGGACGCCTGCTCCCGACTTCCTGCTCTCAGCTGTGAGGAGTTAACGGCTCTGATTGGATTAATGTAATTAGAGGTGACATGAAGAGAGCGAGCAGGAAGTCAGGTTCTCCAGGTCTGATCTGCAGGCGTCAGAGACAGCAGGAGACGAAAAGACACGGCAGCAACAAGATCTGTGATGAAGCTGCTTCACTAACTAAAGTGTCTCCTCGCAGGTTTAGATCTTAATCAAAGTCAGATGCAGGCTCCGCCTCCCTCACCCACACCTCAAGGGGTTACCTGAGATGAGGATGATGCAACAGGGGCATCACCCCTAACCGTCAAACGTTCATAAGGTGGAGCCTGTTAGCATGGAGGCTAAGGATGGCTGGGACCCTGCCCCTCGCTGAGCCCTCTGGGAGAAGTACAGCCTCACTGCTCCTCTAACTGGAGGACCAGTGAAAGCCGGCGGTCACAGGCCTCAGGCCTCGGTGCAGGGTCACGATAGTCTTCTCTCAACAGCTTATGACACTGATGCCTGAATGTCCCGCATTGATAACTCTCTTTGAGAGCTCCTCCTCGCCCAGTCTCAGATGTTACAGAGGCATGAAGGAAAATGAAGTGGCACTCAAGGGGGGGCCTCAAGTTAGGGTTTCAACCCTAACCCAAATAAGTCACAAGGCGCAGGCTGTTAATGTGTTTGGCCACTAGGTGTAAACATCACACCACTGAGAGCTGGATGGTTTCATCATGTGACCGTCATGATCATGTTCTCATGTTTGTGTGTCTGTGGGTGTCTGCGTGTGTGTCTATGTGTGCCTGTGTGTAAAAGAACAACACTACCTGAGGATGTCACTTGTTCTGTATTCACTTATTTACATGTTAAATAAAATCATGATTGACACAGACTGGATCACATCATTTAATATTTCAATGACTAAACAAGGCCGTGGAACCTCCCTCAGATGGTTACCACGGCGACCCGAGGACTCAATTCAGATTGGTCTGGTCTCTACTGGTCTGTAGGGGGTGGGGTCTCGGGCCCCTCGTGACTCGGACCTGACATCTGCATGAAGAGCTCCCGCAGTTCTGTGATGTCATCATCAAGGGACGGCAGGGGCGGGGCAGAGCGCTGCTCGCGCTCCTCGATGAAGTCCCACAGACGGACGCTGTTCATGAACTGACAAAACAAACACAAACATGTTCATGAACTACAAAACCCAGGAGCACTGAGCTGATGGACTACAACTCTGAATCAAAATGGCAGCTGTGGATTCCTACCCGGACGTTCCCCTCGGAGCTCAGCTGTTTCCGCGGCGGCTCGGGTTCCGCTCTGGTTCCGTCACGGAAGGCGTGAAGATACAAACACTTCCCGCCAAATGGACAGGAGCCACGGCCCTGATCGAAGTACTTACAGGCCTTCTTACTGCGGACAGGAAACACGGGCAGAGGTCAAAGGTCGACATGTGAACATCTTGTTTCATAATGTTCAAAATAAAGAGTTTTTAAACGTCGTTCACACAGATACATCTTTTTAAATGAATTTTCAAACAATTCACTTAATTTAATTCATTTAAATGTAATATGACATTAATATGACAATAATAACAATAATATTAGTTTGAAATTATATCTGTTGACCTCAAAGTTTATAATTAAACTGGTAGTGTTCTGTCCCTCAAATGTGTATTCTGCTTAGCTATACAACAGCACCCCCTTGGGGCAGTTCAGGTACATAACTATTGCCAGGGGTCAAGGTGTGAATCTCCCGGAAGTAATTCAGGGTTAGTTTATTTGCGTTATTTATAGACGTCAGCTCTACACATAAGTTGTGTTATTCTTCTGCGGGCTAACGCATCGTCTGTAAGTATTGTTGTTTACAAATTGTGTCCTTACAACCAGTAGGTTATCTTGCCACACAGTATTATGTTTACAGCAGCAGTTTTGCAGAGCGGCTACGCTAAGCTAACGGGTATCGCTGTGTCTTTTAAGATACGAGCCGCCGTGTGATGTTTATTATTGAAGTAGCTCTGAGAGCCAGATTGTAATCTGTCATGTCTGTATTGTTTTTACAGTTTCACCAACTCATTAAACTTCGTGAAAGTTGACATCTCTGACGTGGAGTTTTTTGAGAGCGTTAAGCTGGTTGGATAGCTAGCGCCAGCGCTAGCGAGACCTTCACAGGTAGCTCACCTGACTCCAGACTTGAAGAGGTCTATGAGGTGGTCTTTGTCCTCCTGGTCCTCCACCCAGTAGACTGACGGGATGACGAACTCTGAGACCACCCGACACTCCGGACACGACCTGAGACAAAGAGACATTAGACCTGAGACCTGAGACCTGAATCCTGAGACCAGAGCTGTTTAAGACTGACCATGTTCCAGACTCTCAGACTCTGATCCAGGATCTGGTCTTGTTAGATCCGGACTCTTACTTGATGATGACGTTGCTGAAGTTTCTGGTGCAGCGCCACTTCCTGATGCAGGTCAGACAGAAGGTGTGACAGCAGGACGACAGAATCCCGAACCTGCGTTCTGACGGGTTGGCCTTCTGTACTACCACCTCCATACAGATGGAACACACCTGAACAACGAGGACAACAAACAACAACGATAAACAACTAAACAACAGTTAATGTCACTGTCGCCTTAACAACAGTCCTCAGGGACTCACCTTGTCCTGACTGCGCTGAGCTGCAAACGCCTTCTCCATGTCTGTCTCAAAGGCCAGGAGACACATCTGCAGGTAGAGAGACAGACAGAGAGACAGGTAGAGACAGTGAGGTAGACACAGACAGACAGGCAGAGAGACCTCATCCGTTAAGTCAAGTGACTGTAATTGATGTAAAAATATAATCAATAAAGTTTGAATATTTGAAGCCAGCCGCAGGTTAACAGGCTGCTCACCTTCTCATGCGCTCTCCTCTGCTCGGGGTCATGGGGGTGGAGCACCTGCAGCCCACATATGTCACACAGGTCACCATGAAGATACGTACATTTGTCTTCATAGTAACAGTGTCCGGCAGCAGTGTAGGGACACAGCTGGGGGAGGTCCTGGGAAGTCCCACCCACTGGGGGAGTGGCTAATGAGCAAAGATAAACATCACAACTCAACATTAGAAAGTCTCATCATGTGATACTGACTGCAACGTGGATGTTGTGCGTCTCACCTTGCTCCTGCACAGATCCGTCCAAACCTGTCCTGATGGCGTCCACATACGTCTGAGGAGCTGCGGCCGCCGAGACGTCTGACCACAAACTGTCTGGTGGACCCATGAACCTGTCTAAACCCAGAGCTGAGAGACAGACAGGTCAGAGGTGTGTGAGGACAGGTGTGTATGTGAGGACAGGTGTGTGTGTGAGGACAGGTGTGTATGTGAGGACATGAGTGTATGTGAGGACATGAGTGTAAGGACAGGTGTGTGTAAGGACATGAGTGTGAGGACATGAGTGTGAGGACAGGTGAGTGAGGACATGTGTGTGAGGACATGAGTGTGAGGACAGGTGTGTGTGAGGACATGAGTGTGAGGACATGAGTGTGAGAACATGAGTGTGGGGACATGAGTGTGGGGACATGAGTGTGAGGACATGTGTGAGGACAGGTGTGTGAGGACATGAGTGTGAGAACATGTGTGTGAGGACATGTGTGTGAGAACATGTGTGTGAGGACATGTGTGTGAGGACAAGAGTGTGAGAACATGTGTGTGAGGACATGTGTGTGAGGACATGAGTGTGAGGACATGTGTGTGAGGACATGATGTGAGAACATGTGTGTGAGGACATGTGTGTGAGGACAAGAGTGTGAGAACATGTGTGTGTGGAGCGCGAGTGTGAGGACAAGAGTGTGAGAGCACGTGTGTGTGAGGACGTGAGTGTGAGGACAGGTGTGTGTGAGGACGTGAGTGTGAGGACATGAGTGTGAGGACATGTGTGTAGGACATGTGTGTGAGGACAAGAGTGTGAGAACACGTGTGTGTGAGGACGTGTGTGTGAGGACATGTGTGTGAGGACATGTGTGTGAGGACAAGAGTGTGAGGACATGTGTGTGAGGACGTGAGTGTGAGGACAGGTGTGTGTGAGGACGTGTGTGTGAGGACATGAGTGTGAGGACATGTGTGTGAGGACATGTGTGTGAGGACAAGAGTGTGAGAACACGTGTGTGTGAGGACGTGAGTGTGAGGACAGGTGTGTGTGAGGACGTGAGTGTGAGGACATGTGTGTGAGGACATGTGTGTGAGGACAAGAGTGTGAGGACATGTGTGTGAGGACATGTGTGTGAGGACAGGTGTGTGAGGACATGTGTGTGAGGACAAGAGTGTGAGGACATGTGTGTGAGGACATGTGTGTGGGGACATGAGTGTGAGGACATGAGTGAAGTTAATCACCTCCGTCTCTCAGGACAACGTTCTTCTTCACTCCACCTCTGACTGAAGCTCCGCCTCCAGCTCCTCCTCCACCTGCCTGATCCTCTGGAGCTCCTCCCCCTCCACCTCTGAACGAGGGTTTGATGTGATCATACCTGCACACAGGAAGTGATGTAACTGTGTGTGTGTGTGTGTGTGTGTGTGTGTGTGTGTGTGTGTGTGTGTGTGTGTGTGTGTGTGTGTGTGTGTGTGTGTGTGTGTGTGTGTGTGTGTGTGTGTGTGGGAGTTGTGTATAACTACACTCAGGGCAGGTGTTACCTGCAGCGTTCTCCGTAGGCGCAGGTTCCTCTCAGGTAGAACTTGCAGATGGTCGACGGTTTACTGTTGCTCAGGTCATGAGAGAACAAACAGCGACTTCCCTCCCTGCACACACCGTGGAGGAAGTACCTGAAACACACACACACACACACTGGAGGAAGTACCTGAAACACACACACACACACACTGGAGGAAGTACCTGAAACACACACACACACACACTGGAGGAAGTACCTGAAACACACACACACACACACACACTGGAGGAAGTACCTGAAACACACACACACACACTGGAGGAAGTACCTGAAACACACACACACACACTGGAGGAAGTACCTGAAACACACACACACACACTGGAGGAAGTACCTGACACACACACACACACACACTGGAGGAAGTACCTGAAACACACACACACACACACACTGGAGGAAGTACCTGAAACACACACACACACACACTGGAGGAAGTACCTGACACACACACACACACACACACTGGAGAAAGTACCTGACACACACACACACACTGGAGGAAGTACCTGAAACACACACACACACACACTGGAGGAAGTACCTGAAACACACACACACACACACTGGAGGAAGTACCTGAAACACACACACACACACACACACTGGAGGAAGTACCTGAAACACACACACACACACACACTGGAGGAAGTACCTGAAACACACACACACACACACTGGAGGAAGTACCTGACACACACACACACACACTGGAGGAAGTACCTGACACACACACACACACTGGAGGAAGTACCTGACACACACACACACACACACACTGGAGGAAGTACCTGAAACACACACACACACTGGAGGAAGTACCTGACACACACACACACACACTGGAGGAATACTGCACACACACACACACTGGAGGAAGTACCTGACACACACACACACACACTGGAGGAAGTACCCAACACACACACACACACTGGAGGAAGTACCTGACACACACACACTGGAGGAAGTACCTGAAACACACACACACTGGAGGAAGTGACACACACACACACACACACACTGGAGGAAGTACCTGACACACACACACACACTGGAGGAAGTACACAACACACACACACACACTGGAGGAAGTACCTGACACACACACACACACACACACTGGAGGAAGTACCTGAAACACACACACACTGGAGGAAGTACCTGACACACACACACACACACTGGAGGAAGTACCTGACACACACACACACACACACTGGAGGAAGTACCTGACACACACACACACACACACTGGAGGAAGTACCTGAAACACACACACACACACACACTGGAGGAAGTACCTGACACACACACACACACACACTGGAGGAAGTACCTGACACACACACACACTGGAGGAAGTACCTGACACACACACACACACACACACTGGAGGAAGTACCTGACACACACACACACACTGGAGGAAGTACCTGACACACACACACTGGAGGAAGTACCTGAAACACACACACACTGGAGGAAGTACACACACACACACGCACACACACACACTGGAGAAGTACCTACACACACACACACTGGAGGAAGTACCACACACACACACACACACACACACACACTGGAGGAAGTACCTGAAACACACACACACACACTGGAGGAAGTACCACAACACACACACACACACACACACTGGAGGAAGTACCTGACACACACACACACACACACTGGAGAAGTACCTGAAACACACACACACACTGGAGGAAGTACCTGAAACACACACACACACACTGGAGGAAGTACCTGACACACACACACACACACCTGGAGGAAGTACCAGAACACACACACACTGGAGGAAGTACCTGACACACACACACACACACACACACACACTGAGGAAGTACCTACACACACACACACACACACACACTGGAGGAGGTACCTGACACACACACACACACACTGGAGGAAGTACCTGACACACAACACACACACTGGAGGAAGTACCTGACACACACACACACTGGAAGAAGTACCTGACACACACACACACACACTGGAGGAAGTACCTGACACACAAACACACACTGGAGGAAGTACCTGACACACACACACACACACACCTGGAGGAAGTACCACACACACACACACACACTGGAGGTACCTACACACACACACACACACACACACACACACACACACACACACACACACACTGGAGGAAGTACCTGACACACACACACACACACACACACTGGAGGAAGTACCACACACACACACACACACACACACACACACACTGGAGAAGTACCACACACACACACACACACACACACTGGAGGAAGTACCTGAAACACACACACTGGAGGAAGTACCTGACACACACACACACTGGAAGAAGTACCTGAAACACACACACACACACTGGAGGAAGTACCTGACACACAAACACACACACTGGAGGAAGTACCTGACACACACACACACTGGAAGAAGTACCTGAAACACACACACACACACACTGGAGGAAGTACCTGACACACAAACACACACACTGGAGGAAGTACCTGACACACACACACACACACACTGGAGGAAGTACCTGACACACACACACACACACACACACTGGAGGAAGTACCTGACACACACACACACACACACACACACACACACACACACACACACACACACACACACACACACACACACACACACACACACACACACACACACACACACACACACACACACACACACACACACACACACAAGGAAGTACGAGGTCTACGGTTTCTGGCCTCCGGTCTACGGTTTCTGGCCTCCGGTCTACGGTTTCTGGCCTCCGGTCTACGGTTTCTGGCCTCCCGGCTTCTGGCCTCCGGGTTTCTGGCCTCCGGTCTACGGTTTCTGGCCTCCGGGCTTCTGGCCTCCGGGTTTCTGGCCTCGGGTTTCTGGCCTCCGGGTTTCTGGCCTCCGGGTTTCTGGCCTCCGGGTTTCTGGCCTCCGGGTTTCTGGCCTCCGGCTTCTGGCCTCAAGTTTCTGGCCTCCGGGTTTCTGGCCTCCGGGCTTCTGGCCTCCGGGCTTCTGGCCTCGGGCTTCTGGCCTCCGGGTTTCTGGCCTCCGGCTTCTGGCCTCAAGTTTCTGGCCTCCGGGTTTCTGGCCTCCGGGTTTCTGGTCTCCAGGTTTCTGGCCTCCGGGCTTCTGGCCTCCGGGCTTCTGGCCTCCGGGCTTCTGGCCTCCGGGTTTCTGGCCTCCGGATTTCTGGCCTCCGGGTTTCTGGTCTCCGGTCTGTAAATTCTTCAAGCGCCTCCTAAACACATCAACCTTCACAAGGACCCTTCAAGATTCATCTGAACTTCAGAAGCCTCTCGTGTCTCTTCGAGAAGCCGTTTAATCTTCTGAACAACCTGAGAATCTTTAAGAACCAAAGGTTCCACTTCGAAGATCACATCAAACTTACCCTTACACTAACCCTTATCATTAAGTTTAACAATTATCAACAATTTAATTGTTAAATAACTGATGAGAAGTTACAGATACATTTTACACACACACACGCAAGTCTCTCTAAACCTAATTCTACCCTAAACCTGATTCTACCATAACCCTAAACTAAACCTAATCATAACCTAATTCTAACCATAACTCTAACCTAAACCTGATTCTACCATAACCCTAAACTAAACCTAATCATAACCTAATTCTAACTCTAACCTAAACCTAATTCTAACTCTAACCTAAACCTGATTCTAACTCTAACCTAAACCTGATTCTAAACCTAAAACCAAGGATTAACCCTCAAAAATCCAATTTGTGAGGACCAGACAAAATGTCCTCACAATGATGATATTGAACCAAAATTTGCCTCATAACTATAGATAGACATGCGCACGCGCACGCGCACACATACACACACCTGACAGACAGACAGGTAGAGAGACAGACAGGTGAACCAGGTGACTCGGACACTTTACTCAGTTGGGTGTTTCACGTGCTAACAGCTAAAAACATCACGATGCTAACGGTCCGCCGAGATCTCGGTCAGAAACAGCGCGAGACTCAGACCCAGTGACACGACAGACAGGTGAGTGACAGACAGACATTCGAGGGACAGACAGGTGAGGGACAGACAGACAGGCTCACCTGCAGGTCACCTGTTTGGTGCTCATCTTCCTCGCGGAGCTTCAGCTAAGCGGCTGCTTCAGAGTTGTCGCTACGGTGTCCCGTTCAAACTGTTCCGACTGACAACCGCAGTCACAGCAGGAAGGTTCCTATGAGCTCTGTGTGATTACAATTATGTACTGAAGTGCAGTACATATATATATATATATGTACTGCACTTCAGTACTCTACTTTGTACTTTTACTTCAGTTTGTATATATATATATATATATCATTAAAGGATGCACAGAGACAACTCACTCCTCTTTTATTTATTTTCAATCCAACACACACAGATGTACAAACACATAGATGCACAAACATACACTCACACAGACAGACAGACAGACGCACGTACACAGATGCACACACACACTCACACACACACACACACATAGTCTGACAGGTGAGATGGAAAACATGTTGACCTACATTCAGTCACAAGATCATTTGACTGAGCTGTTTCCATGACGATGCAGCCAACATGGTACAAAGGTCACCTCTTCAGAAACTACAGGTGAGCCAGGTCACATGACGTCTGTCTTACAGCAGCTACACCGTGATAGGCTGGAGCTGTGGTTGTGGTGTAAACAGGCTGTCACCTGGCAACCAGGTGAGACACAGAAGAACCTGAAGAAAACAAGTCAGACGGAGAAGAAGCAAAGACAAGAGACTGCTCGAGAAAAACAAGGAATGAAAAGAGGATTTTAAGGAGGAGCTGAGGCCGGAAGAGACAAGTAAAGGACAGAGGAGGAAGAAGAGGAGGAAGAGGAGTGAGAGAAGAAGTAAGAGGAAGAGGAGGAGGAAGAGTGAGAGGAGGAGGAGTAAGAGGGGGAGTGAGAGGAAGAGGAGTGAGAGGAAGAGGAGTGAGAGGAGATGGAGCGCAGCGTGATCCAGCTGAGTCACTGTCAGAAATACATCTTCTGTTTCTCGTTGCCGGACGAGTGTCCGAGCTGTGGAGAGGAGCTGGAGGGGAGACGACTGCAGGAGGCGCCAGTGAGCCTCCCCTCCCCCTTCACCAACGGACATAACCGCTCCTGCTGCCTGCTGGTCACACCTGCACAGGACAACCTGAACAGGTAGTTACACTCAGTCATCAGTTCTAACCTGTCTGTACCAATCTCAGCCAATTAAAAATATGATCAACCAGTTTAATTCTGTAGAAACCAGTATAAACTCATTTAAACCAGTCAGATCAGCATCAGCAACCAGTTTAATATCGAGTGTGTGTACCTCTGGTTTGTTCTCAGAGACTTTGATGGGACTTCAGATCTGCACACAGGCATCTCCAACTCTAAAGGTAACTGTCAGTCTGACCTGTCGTTAGTTTACCACTGAACACTGTGTATTGACTCAATTCAATATGTGTGTGTGTGTGTGTGTGTGTGTGTGTGTGTGTGTGTGTGTGTGTGTGTGTGTAGGAGTTGTGTATAACTACACTCAGGGCGGGGTGCACAGGGACCAGAGTGGGTGGGAGCACTGCGTCAGTGTTCCTCTGGTCCGACCTGACATGTACCACCTTCTGGCTCAGTGGGACCAGTACCTGGACCACTTCTCTGATGGACCCATGTGGGACCCTGCATGGCACAGGTACTTCTCACACCTGGTACAGATACACCTCACAACTGGTACAGGTACACCTCACACCTGGTACAGGTACTTCTCACACCTGGTACAGATACACCTCACAACTGGTACAGGTACACCTCACACCTGGTACAGGTACACCTCACACCTGGTACAGGTACACCTCACACCTGGTACAGGTACACCTCACACCTGGTACAGGTACACCTCACACCTGGTACAGGTACACCTCACAACTGGTACAGGTACACCTCACACCTGGTACAGGTACACCTCACAACTGGTACAGGTACACCTCACACCTGGTACAGGTACACCTCACACCTGGTACAGGTACACCTCACACCTGGTACAGGTACACCTCACACCTGGTACAGGTACACCTCACACCTGGTACAGGTACACCTCACAACTGGTACAGGTACACCTCACACCTGGTACAGGTACACCTCACACCTGGTACAGGTACACCTCACACCTGGTACAGATACACCTCACACCTGGTACAGGTACTTCTCACACCTGGTATAGCTCACACCTGGTACAGCTTACACCTCTCTCTGTCCAGGTTCAACGAGGACGACCATAACTGCTTCAGCTTCTGTCTCGGCTTTGTGAACAGCGTCCTGGCAGTGGAGGGGCAGAGCTCTCTGACCAGAGAGACGTTCACTCACACCTACATCCTGCCGAAGATGAAGAGAGTCTCAAAATTCACCACGTTGTACCAACACATCCAGAGACACCAGTACTACGTGGTAGACAGAAAGAGAGACAGACAGGAGGACAGACAGGAGGATGTCCCCACCAGTGTTGGGCAGTCATCTGATAACTCTTTTCAGTACCAGTAATGTGAGGGATCCAATCTGAGAGTCAGACACTGTTGGACTGAGGGTTGGTCTGTCGGTTAAATTAGAGTGTGGACACCTGGCCTGAGCCTGTCAGACCCATCAGGACCAGTTAGGCGCTGTCAGGTTGAGCTGGGTTTGTACAACAAGTTTGAACAGATATTCTGGTTGGGATCTGGTTCCGTCCCTATCTACGTCTGTAGCCAGGGAGACATCCTCCATCATGAAGAGAACATGGGGTTCACTGCACACTGTGTGTGTATGAGTGTCCTAATTGTAACTGTCACAGTTTGAAAATAAATGAGAACAACTTCGAAGCTGCAGCTGTTCACCACCAGGGGGCGTGGTGTGTATATATATATATATATATATATATATATATATATATAAGAACAAGAAATCATGGAACATTAACAAAGAAGTGAAACAGTAGAAAATATACAAAATTAACAAGGAAGTATTAAAGGAAGGAATTTTATTCTCATTATATATGCTTCCACTAGGAAACATTATCAGGACACACTCTGTAAATTTCCACTGCTATGCGGATGACACCCAGTTATACTTGTCAATAAAACCTGAACAGTGTCATCAAATAACTAAACTCCAAACACGTCTCAAGGACATAAAAACCTGGATGAGCTGTAATTGTCTCTTATTAAACTCAGATAAAACAGAGGTTCTAATACTTAAACACCTTAGAGATACATTATCTAATGATGAAGCTGCGCTAGACGACATCGTCTTTGCTTCCAATGAAACATCAGGAACTTGGGAGTGATCTTCGATCCTGATTTGTCCTTTAATTCACACTTAAAACAAATTTCTAGGACCGCCTTCTTCCACTTGTGTAATGTCTCAAACATCAGACATGTCCTTACTTAAAAAGACGCAGAAGAACGAGTCCAGGCCTTTGTTCCATCCAGACGTGATTATTGTAATTCCTTATTATCAGGCTCCAGCAGGAAGTCGTTAAAGACTCTGCAGCTTGTCCTAAATGCTGCAGCACGTGTCCTGAAGAGAACCAGGACCAGAGACCACATGTCTCCTGTGTTAGCTTCACTACACTGGCTTCCAGTTAAATCTAGAATAGAATTTAAAATCCTCCTCCTCACCTTCAAGGCCCTGAATAATATGGCACCATTATATCTTAAAGAGCTGTTAGTACCTTATCAACCCACTAGAGCACTGCGCTCCCAGAATTCAGGCTGTCGTCCCTAAAGTCTCTAAAAGTAGAGGAGGAGCCAGAGCTTCAGCATCAAGCTCCTCTCCTGTGGAATCATCTCAGCTTCAGTTGTGGAGGCAGACTTCCTCTGTACGTTTAAGAGTAGGCTTAAAACCTTCCTTTAGGATAAAGCTTATAGTTAGAGCCGGTCCAGGCTTGTCCTAGACCTGCTCTTAGTTCTGCTGCTATAGGTCTAGAACAGGGGTCACTAACAGGCGGACCGCGGTCCGGGTCCGGACCCAGAAGCCGTCCCGTACGGACCTACAGCAAAAACACAAGGTTATGATTTAAAACCTGACGGGGCGCTTCTATTTGTAACCGGCGCAGCTTCTGTAGTCTTTACGGTAATGGTTTAGCGGATGAGAAACGCACAGACCAATTGCATGCGAGTTAAGCCATCCCACGTGATACTACTCAGCCAATCAGGTCTGTGCATTCCAGGCGGTAAACATTGCGACTCTACAGTGCAGACAGATGAGAGGTAGAGGCAAGTTACACATGAGAAGACGGGAGAAAGAAAAAGACAGATAGAGATACAGGAGTGAGACGGAGAAAGGGAGAGAAACAGGAGTGAGACGGAGAAAGGGAGAGAAACAGGAGTGAGACGGAGAAAGGGAGAGAAACAGGAGTGAGACAGAGAAAGGGAGAGAAACAGGAGTGAGACGGAGAAAGGGAGAGAAACAGGAGTGAGACGGAGAAAGGGAGAGAAACAGGAGTGAGACAGAGAAAGGGAGAGAAACAGGAGTGAGACAGAGAAAGGGAGAGAAACAGAGGAGTGAGACGGAGAAAGGGAGAGAAACGGAGGAGTGAGACGGAGAAAGGGAGAGAAACGGAGGAGTGAGACGGAGAAAGGGAGAGAAACAGAGGAGTGAGACGGAGAAAGGGAGAGAAAAAGGAGTGAGACAGAGAAAGGGAGAGAAACAGGAGTGAGACAGAGAAAGGGAGAGAAACAGGAGTGAGACGGAGAAAGGGAGAGAAACAGGAGTGAGACGGAGAAAGGGAGAGATACAGAGGAGTGAGAGGGAGAAAGGGAGAGAAACGGAGGAGTGAGACGGAGAAAGGGAGAGAAACAGGAGTGAGACGAGAAAGGGAGAGAAACAGGAGTGAGACGGAGAAAGGGAGAGACAGAGGAGTGAGACGGAGAAAGGGAGAGATACAGAGGAGTGAGAGGGAGAAAGGGAGAGAAACAGAGGAGTGAGACGGAGAAAGGGAGAGAAACGGAGGAGTGAGACGGAGAAAGGGAGAGAAACAGGAGTGAGACGGAGAAAGGGAGAGAAACAAGAGTGAGACGGAGAAAGGAGAGATACAGAGGAGTGAGACGGAGAAAGGAGAGATACAGAGGAGTGAGAGGGAGAAAGGGAGAGAAACAGAGGAGTGAGACGGAGAAAGGGAGAGAAACAGGAGTGAGACGGAGAAAGGGAGAGAAACAGGAGTGAGACGGAGAAAGGGAGAGATACAGAGGAGTGAGAGGGAGAAAGGAGAGAAACAGGAGTGAGACGGAGAAAGGAGAGAAACAGGAGTGAGACGGAGAAAGGGAGAGATACAGAGGAGTGAGAGAAGGGAGAGAAACAGAGGAGTGAGACGGAGAAAGGGAGAGAAACAGGAGTGAGACGGAGAAAGGGAGAGAAACAGGAGTGAGACGGAGAAAGGGAGAGAAACGGAGGAGTGAGACGGAGAAAGGTGAGAAACAGGAGTGAGACGGAGAAAGGGAGAGAAACAGGAGTGAGACGGAGAAAGGGAGAGAAACAGAGGAGTGAGACGGAGAAAGGGAGAGAAACAGGAGTGAGACGGAGAAAGGGAGAGAAACAGGAGTGAGACGGAGAAAGGGAGAGAAACAGGAGTGAGACGGAGAAAGGGAGAGAAACAGAGGAGTGAGACGGAGAAAGGGAGAGAAACAGGAGTGAGACGGAGAAAGGGAGAGAAACGGAGGAGTGAGACGGAGAAAGGAGAGAAACAGAGGAGTGAGACGGAGAAAGGGAGAGAAACAGGAGTGAGACGGAGAAAGGGAGAGAAACAGGAGTGAGACGGAGAAAGGGAGAGAAACAGGAGTGAGACGGAGAAAGGGAGAGAAACAGAGGAGTGAGACGGAGAAAGGGAGAGAAACAGGAGTGAGACGGAGAAAGGGAGAGAAACAGAGGAGTGAGACGGAGAAAGGGAGAGAAACAGGAGTGAGACGGAGAAAGGGAGAGAAACAGAGGAGTGAGACGGAGAAAGGGAGAGAAACAGAGGAGTGAGACGGAGAAAGGGAGAGAAACAGAGGAGTGAGACGGAGAAAGGGAGAGAAACAGGAGTGAGACGGAGAAAGGGAGAGAAACAGGAGTGAGACGGAGAAAGGAGAGAAACAGGAGTGAGACGGAGAAAGGGAGAGAAACAGAGGAGTGAGACGGAGAAAGGGAGAGAAACAGAGGAGTGAGACGGAGAAAGGGAGAGAAACAGAGGAGTGAGACGGAGAAAGGAGAGAAACAGGAGTGAGACGGAGAAAGGAGAGAAACAGAGGAGTGAGACGGAGAAAGGAGAGATACAGAGGAGTGAGACGGAGAAAGGGAGAGAAACAGAGGAGTGAGACGGAGAAAGGGAGAGATACAGAGGAGTGAGACGGAGAAAGGGAGAGAAACAGAGGAGTGAGACGGAGAAAGGAGAGAAACAGGAGTGAGACGGAGAAAGGGAGAGAAACAGGAGTGAGACGGAGAAAGGGAGAGAAACAGAGGAGTGAGACGGAGAAAGGGAGAGAAACAGGAGTGAGACGGAGAAAGGGAGAGAAACAGAGGAGAGAGACGGAGAAAGGGAGAGAAACAGGAGAGAGACGGAGAAAGGGAGAGAAACAGGAGTGAGGCGGAGAAAGGGAGAGAAACAGGAGTGAGACAGAGAAAGGGAGAGAAACAGGAGTGAGACGGAGAAAGGGAGAGAAACAGAGGAGTGAGACAGAGAAAGGGAGAAAAACAGGAGTGAGACGGAGAAAGGGAGAGAAACAGGAGTGAGACGGAGAAAGGAGAGAAACAGAGGAGTGAGACGGAGGAGTGAGACGGAGAAAGGGAGAGATACAGAGGAGTGAGACGGAGAAAGGGAGAGAAACAGGAGTGAGACGGAGAAAGGAGAGAAACAGAGGAGTGAGACGGAGAAAGGGAGAGAAACAGGAGTGAGACGGAGAAAGTTGAGAAACAGGAGTGAGACGGAGAAAGGAGAGAAACAGGGAGTGAGACGGAGAAAGGGAGAGAAACAGAGGAGTGAGACGGAGAAAGGGAGAGAAACAGGAGTGAGACGGAGAAAGGTGAGAAACAGAGGAGTGAGACGGAGAAAGGGAGAGAAACAGAGGAGTGAGACGGAGAAAGGGAGAGAAACAGGAGTGAGACGGAGAAAGGGAGAGAAACGAGGAGTGAGACGGAGAAAGGGAGAGAAACAGGAGTGAGACGGAGAAAGGGAGAGAAACGGAGGAGTGAGACGGAGAAAGGAGAGAAACAGGAGTGAGACGGAGAAAGGAGAGAAACAGGAGTGAGACGGAGAAAGGAGAGAAACAGGAGTGAGACAGAGAAAGGAGAGAAACAGGAGTGAGACGGAGAAAGGAGAGAAACAGAGGAGTGAGACGGAGAAAGGGAGAGAGAAACAGAGAGTGAGACGGAGAAAGGAAACAGGAGTGAGACGGAGAAAGGGAGAGAAACAGGAGTGAGACGGAGAAAGGAGAGAAACAGAGGAGTGAGACGGAGAAAGGGAGAGAAAACAGAGGAGTGAGACGGAGAAAGGAGAGAAACAGAGGAGTAGAGAAAGAGCAGGAGGAGAAAGGAGAGGAGAAACAGGGAGAGAGAGATAAGACGGAGAGGGAGAAGAGAGAGAGAGGAGAGAAGAGAGAAGAGAAGGGGAGAGAGACAGGGAGAAAGGGAGAGAAACAGGAGTGAGATGTGAAACAGAAAAAGGGAAATTCAAGCTTTTGCTCCCTTTATTTTATTTTTCTGAAGTTAAGGCCTTTATTTGAACAATTTTCACATTTTATTTATTTTCTCTTATTTTGAAATGCAGCCCTACTTTTATTTAGTTAATGAGAGAACATTATACATATCTGCAATCATACATATATGTTCAGTTCTTTGTTACGTGACAATAAATATTGTCAAACAGTTTTTGAATCGTACTGAATTCATTTGATTTGACAGTCAGGTATTTAGTACATGCAGATGTTGATACAACTACTAGGCTACTTAAATATATATCACACTAAATAGTTAGACATTATGATCTGCCGGACCTTTGCTTCAAGAAATTTTCTCTAACTGGACCTCTTTACATTTTCGTTGAATACCCCTGATTTAGAAGGTCGGGGCACACATGACACACAGAGCTTCTCCATCCTCTTCTCCATCCTTATCTCATCAAAGATATTAAAGGGCACATAGTTGATATGGTTCCTTGGGGTCTTAATGAAATGTCTGTAACATACTTTGGTCAAAATACCACAAGGATCATATAAAACAGCTTTTTACCCTGTATAAAACAGCCCTCCACAGAGTGACCTGTTTTGAGTGCCTGTTCCTTTAAATGCTAATGAGCCAGCTCCCCCCTCCCCCCTCTCCCCCCATGATTTTAAACAATATAAATTACATATTTTATATGATATAAATTATCAAATATGCATCCCATACTTTGTATTCCCCTCTGTTGTCCTGGAGTTTTAATTTTCCCAATCACATAATTAAATGTCCCCTCTGCCCCCACTACAAGCACACAAGCAGACAGAGAGAGAGAGAAAGAGAGGGGGCTATGAAGACCATCATTTACCCCCGAACCCCGACATTCAACGGGTACAACAAAAGCGGAGAAAGCAGAATCGCGGGCTGACCTTATATATACAGTCTATGCTGGAGAACGGCGCTGCGCTGGGGGGGGCGGGGGGGATGAGGTGGGGGGTGGGCCAAGACCATGTAGGGAGACTTCCAGTTCCTTGTTACGACACAAAACCCAGGAAGCTCAATCGAGTCACTCAAGCATGACGTTTCTGACTTAGAGGAACTATAACAAAACGCACGAGTGTTTTTTCCCAGAGTGTTTGGGTTGGTAGACATGAGCCAGATACCCACATTAACCTGGAGAAGCACTAACAAAGTGGAATTTGCATGATATGTCCCCTTTAATATCTCATCAATACATGTTACTGACTGGACTTCTTCCCCGGAGTCCCTTTGCCTTATCGTCCACAGATCCACATTGTGGATTAGGATCTGTGGATCGCGTATCAGAGATCACAATGGTGGATCCAGTATGGTGGATTCTGTATCGTGTTGGCATCTGATAGTGGTGGTGGACTACGATCGAGGTGGCAGCTGATGATGGATCCTCATGGCGGCAGTGGACAATGACTGTGGACTATAGTGGCATCCGATCTTGATGGTGGATCCTGATCTTGATGGTGGATCCTGATCGTGGTGGATCCTGATCGTGATGGTGGATCCTGATCGTGGTGGATCCTGATCGTGATGGATCCTGATCGTGGACTATGATCACAACAAGACTGCTTGATATATAATATTTCTCCTCAGATACTCGACCATTACTGACAATAATCCATCAGTTCATTGACCTTCAGCTACAAAGTGTTTAAACCTGATGTTCTCTGTTCCACGGGACATCTGTTCACTTGTGTCCGTCCTGGGAGACGGATCCTCACGTGTCTCTGAGGTTTCTACCTTCTTTACCTGTTAAAGGTTTTAGTAGTTTGACTCTTGTTGAGGGTTAAGAACAGAGGACGTCTCACCTTGTTAAAGACCATGAGACAAACTGGGATTTGTGAATATGAGACTATACAAATAAAATGTGATTGATTGATTGAAGTAGAAGTAAAAGATAGATAATATAGAATATGCACCACAGCCAATTTCTCCAATATAAAAGTAGCCAATAAAGTCGTGTAATTACACTCATGTACAGTAGGTGGCGGCATGCACCTTGACGTTGGTTTGTGTCCCGCCATTTAAACAAAGAAGAAAGAGAACAAGACGATCACAGTTTCGCCCGGACACTAATTCTGTGACACCTCAGCGTCCGACAGCAAAACAAGGTCGACTGGAAAGTTGAAGTAAACCGAAACTCTTGTTACCGGCTAACATGCTAACAGAGTGATTAGAGCAGAAGCTAACATGCTAACAGAGTGATTAGAGCAGAAGCTAACATGCTAACAGAGTGATTAGAGCAGAAGCTAACATGCTAACAGAGTGATTAGAGCAGAAGCTAACATGCTAACAGAGTGATTAGAGCAGAAGCTAAAATGCTAACACAGTAGTTAGAGCAGAAGCTAACATGCTAACAGAGTGATTAGAGCAGAAGCTAACATGCTAACACAGTAGTTAGAGCAGAAGCTAACATGCTAACAGAGTGATTAGAGCAGAAGCTAAAATGCTAACACAGTAGTTAGACCAGAAGCTAACATGCTAACAGAGTGATTAGAGCAGAAGCTAACAGGCGAACAGCTAGCTGTCTCTCAGCAGCACAAACATCTGCTCAGTCCGGGTCCAGTAGAAACTCCAGAAGCTCCCGGTCCCGCCGCTGCTGACAACATGCAGGCGGAGTTTCGGGCTCCTCGGCGCCGGACCCGGGTGCAGGAGGAGTACGAGGCTCCGCTGCCGGTGAGCCGCAGCCCGAGGGAGAGGACCGACCTCCGGGCGGAGCTCATCAACCTGCACGTGTTGGTTTGTCAACCGGACCACATCCAGAAGATCTACAACCAGGTCTGAGTTAATCCACATCATCTAAACCAGGTCTGAGTTGATCCACATCATCTAAACCAGGTCTGAGTTAATCCACATCATCTAAACCAGGTCTGAGTTGATCCACATCATCTAAACCAGGTCTGAGTTGATCCACATCATCTAAACCAGGTCTGAGTTGATCCACATCTAAACCAGGTCTGAGTTGATCCACATCATCTAAACCAGGTCTGAGTTGATCCACATCTAAACCAGGTCTGAGTTAATTCACATCATCTAAACCAGGTCTGAGTTGATCCGCATCATCTAAACCAGGTCTGAGTTAATTCACATCATCTAAACCAGGTCTGAGTTGATCCGCATCATCTAAACCAGGTCTGAGTTAATCCACATCATCTAAACCAGGTCTGAGTTAATCCACATCATCTAAACCAGGTCTGAGTTGATCCACATCATCTAAACCAGGTCTGAGTTGATCCACATCATCTAAACCAGGTCTGAGTTGATCCACATCTAAACCAGGTCTGAGTTGATCCACATCATCTAAACCAGGTCTGAGTTGATCCACATCTAAACCAGGTCTGAGTTAATTCACATCATCTAAACCAGGTCTGAGTTGATCCGATCATCTAAACCAGGTCTGAGTTGATCCACATCATCTAAACCAGGTCTGAGTTGATCCACATCTAAACCAGATCTGAGTTAATTCACATCATCTAAACCAGGTCTGAGTTGATCCGCATCATCTAAACCAGGTCTGAGTTAATTCACATCATCTAAACCAGGTCTGAGTTGATCCGCATCATCTAAACCAGGTCTGAGTTGATCGACAATTCCATCATCTAAACCAGGTCTGAGTTGATCCGCATCATCTAAACCAGGTCTGAGTTGATCCGCATCATCTGGTTTGGTTAAATGAAAATTCACTCATGATCTCCTCAGCACTCTGATGGAGGGGGGCTTCAGGGGGAAACAGCACTGCAGCAGAATCCAACACAGCTGGAGTAACTAGTGACTGATTCTTCAGACGTAATAAAACATAACCTGCCTCCATCCTGCTGCTGTGACGTCATCAAGTGACCACACGCCCCGACCTTCCCAAGTAACTGGACGAGGTCATCTACACGGTGTCTTTGATCCACGCGTGAGCGCGGCTCCAGAGGAGGATCACAGTCGGGGGAACGCTCCCTTTAAGTTCACCCGACTGTCTGAAAGATATCCTGGGTATGTTGAACTCGCGTCTTAGTCTCATCTGAAAACAGGTTTTATTTTTCTTAGGGATACTTTGGGAAAGGGGTCTTGTCAAGAGCGAGACCAGACCACAGCATCTTCGACCAATGGGAGCGTAAGTTTACACCCATACAGTGACATCATCACCATTGGTCTGGTCCAATCAGTGCTGACAGCTTAAGTTCGCTGCTTCCTGTTTCTGTCACAGAACACGAAGGTTCGTTTCTACCTCTCGTCTCAGAGTCCAGGTCAGTGACATCACATCCTGTTTGTTCACAAGATGACATCACATCCTGTCTGTCGTCTTGATGAACTCGCATCCTGTCCTGGCCCCACCCCCTCCAGGTATGATGAGATGCTAAAGTGGGCGGGAGCAGCTCTCTTCGCCCAGGGATTGGACGATGAGGCTGTCAGTCAAATCCTGACGAGGCTCTCTCAGCCTGTAGAGATGGAGGATGTGAGGAGGGAGGAGACGTCGAGGTCAGTGGTCGAGCCGGACGTTAAGAGCAGCTGCAGGTTGAGTGATTCTCCTCCATGTCACCAGACTACTTTAAAATATTTATACATGTCAGGAGTTCAGGTCTGAAAGAGTCATTAAACTGATCTTTGTCTTCATATTGATCCACAACATCTGAACCTTGATCACAGCTCGTACCGGGACCCAGAGTCTGACCCTGATCCTTTGGTTCGAGGTGCTGGTTTTGTCCTGGTCTGTGACAGCAAGGTGAGTCTTCATCTGAACCCGTTTCTACTGACGGATTTACAGAACACTCAAGGTGTTGCTTTGTGTCTGCAGGTCGGTGGGGGGGTCAGGGAGGTCAGACGGGCTCCGTTCTCTCTGTCCGAGTACCTGCAACTCAGCCTGGAGGAGGTAACACATCAGATCATGTGACTGGATCATGTGGTTAGAAATGTTCTGTTACCAGAGAATGTTAAGTATCAGCGAGGGTGTGAATCTATAAACAGATTTGATGCCACGTCTTTAGAATTTGAGTTAACTCAGATAAAACTGAGACTTTCTTTTCCCAGAAATCACTTCTTCTGCACTGATCTAAACACAGTACTTGTCAGTGGCTGTGCAGCTGCTGTTTTGTAGCAGTGAAGAAGAAGCAATGTCCTGTAGTGTAGCGTTTATCAAAATGTCATTCTGTCCCACAAGTACATGGTGATGTGTACCTCACAGTCTGAAACACGCAGCATCTATTGCACTTCTGTCCGTCCTGACAGAGGGATCCTCACGTGACTCCGAGCTTTCTATGGCTTCTCTGTAGTTTGACTGTTGAGGGTTAAGAACAGAGGATGTTGCTTCTTGTTAAGATCTATGAGATTGAAAACTTAAAATATCTTTTATTTTAATAAACTGTGGCTGAAGTTTAACAGCTGTTTTAACAGTAGTAAAAGTAATTTTTGTGTTTCCTACATTTATTTATGTTGTTTTTCAGTTAAACTAGATGATAAAAGAAGTTTTATATTATTAATTCTCTGTTAACCTGAGCCAAGTCAAACAAAAATGATATTTATCATCTCTTCATTCAGGATCAGTAACATACAGCTGTTAAAATAGTTAATAGTTTTTAATTGCACTTGTTTAAGAACAGGTATGAGAATCTGATAAGGACGAGAACGATAGTATCTGAACATCTCTGCATGTGGCCATCACACTGACCTTATGTTATACATGCTGGTTGGTTATAAATTGTGTCTGACTGTCCCGGGTGTCACATGACATTTAAAACACAACTGTAGTAAGACGCTGCAGACAAATCTGTGCTCTGATTGGCTGAACACGTCACTGTCAACCTCTATCTGTCTCCATCTACAGGCCTTCTTCCTTGTCTACAGTCTGGGCTGCCTGTCTATCTACCTGCACCAGGTCGGTCTGTCCTGTTTTCCTAAAATCATTTTTTCTCAGGATGTGACGTTCTGTTTTATACGTTTCTTACATCACAGAGTTTATCACTGTAGCCTACAGACTGAACGTATCTTCTCTTATATATAACTTTATTTCAAACAGAACACAGGTTTTCTTTTCTCCTCGCAGCTTCTCTTTTTTTGTATGTTTCTCTCTGGTGTTGTTTTCCGTCAGGGTCGATGACTTGTCGTTAGGAAACAGATTATCTTTGACTTTAAGAATGCAGCCGAGTTTCTCATTAGATGACCTCACCTTTGTCCTCCTGTGATTGGTCAGGAGCCCCTAACAATCATCCAGCTGTGGAGGAAGTTCCGATCCTTGCGCCCTGACTTCGTCAGCTCGTACGCAGCCTATCATCATTTTCGCAGCAGGGGGTGGGTCCCTAAAGGAGGGGGCGGGGCAAAATATGGCGTTGACCTCAGTAAGATAGAATATTAATACACTGAGACACACACAATCATTCAGTTGTTTGTTGTCTTATTTTAAAAATAACTTTACTTTTCTGTTTTCAGTGTTGTACAGGAAGGGTCCACCTTTCTACCACGCAAGGTAGCACACACACACAGGTTAACGCTGTCTGGTTATTTTGGTGCGTGTAATTTTAAAATCAGTCATTTTCAGCAGCTGTCCTCTCTCTGAACTTGTCCTCTCCCATAGTTACTCGGTGGTAATTGAGCGCGTTGACGATGCATTCATAGGCTCTGCATTGCGTCCGTTTTCGTGGCGTTCTCTTGCCGCTCTCAACAGGATCACTGCCAATGTTTCTAAGGTAACCACCAGATTTTATCAGATCAGACGTCACTGTGGTTCTTATTTGACTATGAAGATTTGTTTTACAGGAGCTGATGTTGTGCTACGTCATCCATCCAGCCGCCCAATCAGAGGCTGAACTGGACTCACCTGAGTGTCTGAGGAGATTGAAGGTTCAGGTAACAGACACAGAGTTTAGAGCTGAATCATTGGTCCTTTGATCAATAATCAGAAATCACGAGGGCTGTTAAATAACCTTAGTTTTTTCGGCAGGATGTGATCATCAGCCGGTGGGTTTCCTCCAGGGAGCGGGCAGAGCAGGATGACATCTGATTGGCTGAAAGGAGATGATGGAGGTCACGAGGAGAGGAGCTGAAATCAGATTTCATGTAGTTCATAGTTGTTTTTTATCATTAAAATGAAATATGAGAAAAGGGCGTGTCTGTGTTTGATTGACAGCAGCTGTCACTGTACAGGTGATCACACCTGGAAACATTCACGTCAAACGACGCATGTGTCCGTTCATCCTTCATCAGTTACTGCTGATGATGACTCGCCTGTGACCAGGGCTATGAGTGGGCGTGGTCACCATGGAGAGGGGGTGAAGCTCCAGACTTCACTCACCTGGACGAACCAGTCAATCCAGAGCCAGAAGTAAAAGTTGCTTTTACTGAATGGAATGTAATAGATTACCTTTACTTTGTTTTGTTGGTACTTTTACGTGGATACATGAATTTCTTTCACATTAGTCAAATTTAACTTAATGTGAAATGTGGATCTGAGCTAAATTGAACTTTACTGATAATTATAGTTGAACAGCTGTGTGTTAAATGTGGAACCAGAGGGGGCAGCACTGACCAGGCTGGGAGCTGCCGGAAGAGCTCGAAGAAGAAGACGAAGAAGACGAAGAAGAGGGACTTCCTGTGTGCGTCCTTAACACAACTGATTCACGTCCCGCGGAGACGAGGAGTGACCAACGTTATTTCACCTGAGCCGCTGAGCATCCAGGTAAATCTCTTCTCTGTCCCCGGTAACAGACACCGGCCCGGAGCTGAGCCGGTGGGGAAACCGGCAGATACCGCAGATAAGTGGCGGGAGGCCCGCTCGGCACGGTTAGCTGCTAGCTGCTAGCTGCTAACTGCTAGCTGCTAGCTGCTAGCTGCGGAGAGCTCAGGTGTGTTTCACACGCTCGTTACCGGGAGTTTGACCCAGTGTAGCTAACAGCTAAGCTAACAGTGAAGCTTGGTCCAGGGTTGATGATGTCATACGAGTACAGTTACCTGTGTAGGTGTGACCCCCCTCCCTCTATACAGACTGACCTGTCACGTGGTGTGTTTACATGAACCACGTGATCGATTTTTCGGATCAGGTGTGACACCAGATCGTACCAGTGACTTCCAGTCAGTATTTATTATTGATCGATCAGCTGACGATAGAACAGACAGAAGTTTATCTACTGATCGATCAGTTCACTGCAGAAGTGTTGATACATTTTAAATCGTCATCGTCACTCTATA
Organism: Hippoglossus stenolepis; assembly: GCF_022539355.2. NCBI lineage: Eukaryota > Metazoa > Chordata > Actinopteri > Pleuronectiformes > Pleuronectidae > Hippoglossus > Hippoglossus stenolepis. The sequence continues at coordinate 553,398 of NC_061485.1, forward strand.
CTCGAAGTAATCAATCATGAACGTGATGGTTTCTATTAATGTCTTATTGTGATTATTAACACCACTGACATGTCAGTGTCCTCTCTTTACACGATAAACAGACAGGAATCAAGTTATTAGGACCTGAACAGTACTGAAGTTTACTTTGTTTGACTGCTCTAGAATTTATGAAGCACACATTGTGTGCACAGAGTTCACCTGCCACACACAACATGAGACACAGACGGAACAATCCAAATTCAATTCAAGTTGATTCAGGATCAATGTGACTGCACGAGGAAAGATAAGTACTGTTAGTGATGAGACTAAACTGTTGTGTGTGTGTGTGTGTGTGTGTGTGTGTGTGTGTGTAGAGCAGCAGTATGTCTGATGACCTGGACATCGAGGCGATGCTGGAGGCTCCGTACAGGAAGGTGAGTGTCGCTCCTCTGTTTGTTACTGAGACTCAGCCGGACTCTACTGCTCCGCACTCCGCCTCTGAGAGCTGAGGACCAATCATGTTCACTCACTGATCACATGGTTCAGAACAGTACAAATCACACACACAGTTCACCTGCAGCAGGTCGACTGTTCATCAATCAGACACCTTCTGATGAGAACACTTTATATGTGAGAACTTCTGAGCAGAACATCTGACCAGTCGTGCTGTGAGAATGTGACGTGTGATGACGGCCGTGAACAGGACTCGCCTGCAGCACAGGTGTCTCACCTACCTCCTCCACAGAGTCAAACAAAGTTTGGATATTTTTCACTCGCCCCTGACTTTTACTGACCAATGGATTCATTAGTGGATTCGTGACGGCGTGATCAATAACCAAACTAACCGGACCGGACACAGTTTCTGTTCACTGCCTCTGAGCAGTAGAGTCAGGCTGATGATGGTGATGATGATGGTGGCGTTCCGTCACAGACTGTCATGAATAAATGCCCATCTATCTCTCTTTGTAGACTTGCCTAACGATTTCTCACCTCTACTCCCCTGAATGCCAGTGTGATCTGTCACAAACATGAAGGTAGTAAAAAGCCCCCATCTTGCATTGCTGTACTGTGGTTCCCATGGTAACATGACTGTGGTCCCCTTGGTAACTGAAAACTGGGTTTGGCACAAACCCCCGAGGAGGAACAGCTATGGATTCTGGGAGTTGAAGTGTTAGAGCAGTGAGCAGGAGGATCATGGGAAAGGTAACATTACTCTGGAGGAATGTCAGTGTTAGTGGTTAGCTTAGCATAAGCACCATTCTGCATCCTGCCTGTGAGCTAGGACTCAGACTGACGCTGTGATGACAGACAGATGGCGAGCTGAGGAGAACCCAGGGTTCAGGTGTGATCTGAGGTCAGGAGGCAGAGCAGGGTGGGTGGACGTGGTGGATGGAGCAGGTGAGCTGCAGGTGAGGTCTGTATCAGTGTGAAGTTGGTGGAGCAGCAGGAAGTTTAACTAACGGGAGATTAACATGTTTCAGTCCACTCAATCAAATCTGTTCGTCAGAGGTGTCAACACAACTCTTCACATGAAGACACACACACAGACGATGGCGGTCACATGACCCCCAGCACCAGGTGTTTATAAAAGGTCACCTGTAACACACAGGCCCTGTTCACACCTGGTTAATATCTGTCCTGAGAAATCCAATCACACGTGTTCAGCTCTGCGTTCACACCTGAATGTGTCTCCTATGATCATGTGATCTGATCTCTAGTGATGGCGAGATGAAGCTTCATGAAGCATTGAAGCTTTCCATCCAGTTGGTTCACTCATGGGCCGAAGCTTCATGGGGCTTCATTTGCTCTACTGCGCCATCAAGTGGACAATAAATGTAAAACAGGCAGTGATAATAATGACACCATGGCTTTGAATTGAATAAATGAATGAATGATGTTTGTGATGCCAATACATAAATTATGAACTCATTAATATGGTGTCTGTCTTTATGATACAATGGTGGGGTCAAAAGGGAAAGTGGAAACGAAAGTGGCAGAGGGTTGTGATGTGACTGCTTGTGTTACTAGGGATTTAACACGTAAAATATGGACATTTTATAAATTTTTATTTAAAAATTACAACTTTTCCACAGTGCTGGGTTTCAGGCGGTTTCTTTTCTTTGCAAACAAACGCGCAATAAAGTCCCAAGTCCAAGTTTCGATTCGCACGCCCAACCCGCGAACCATTTCCCGACTCAGTCACGTGGTACAGTCGGCTCGCGAGGCTTTGAACGTCACCACATACGTCATCAACACAAGCCTCGATACGCGCTTCACAAAAATCTTCCTGGACTCGACACGCTTCGAAGCCTCGACACGGAAGGACACATCACTACTGATCTCACTTCCTGTTTGATATCTAAATCATTTGTGTTTCCGAAAACCAAATAATTTTTTAATCCGATCTGAGTTTACACTGTGTACACACAGCAAAAAGATTTTTGTTGGTCTAAGTGATGGGATCTCTGGACGCAGTCAGGCGTGTTCGGACCTGAACTCAGAGCTGACCACGTGTTGATGGGATCATCAGGATGGATGTTAATACCAGGTGTGAATGAGGTCTCACACATCAATACTCATGATGAACGGAGGTCGTTCTGTTGACGCTGCAGCTGAAAGGAAGGCAGTGATGTCAGAGGACTGAAACGTGTGGTCTGTGAACAGGTGAGGGATTGTCTCAGCTGTAGTGTGGCGGGTGTGTCCTGGTTCTGCTTCAGGAGTCACCACTTAAAAGGAGCTGGAGCTCCACCCACAATAACCCACCTCACTGAGCCCGGCTTCAGCCTGGTACTGACCTCCGACCTCCAAACAGCCAGTTTGAATGTGATTCATAAAATGTGTTTGTACCCCACACACTGTCATCTGCCTCCTCATGCTGTTCTCTGTCAACCCTGATAGGAGGACGCCAAGACCTCGAGTCCGGATGGACAGGATGAACACAACAAGAGGTACCAAAACGTGTCTGTCTGTGTCTCTGTCTGTCTGATTGTCTGCCTTCCTCAGGTTGAGCAGCTGAGAGTGAGACAGTTGAAGGTCGTTGATTGACACATTTCCAGCCTTCCTTTTGGTTAATGGCTGCTCTTAAAAGATTTAAAACACGTGGGAGAGCACAGACATGTTGACAGATTTAACCAAGTTTAATTTTAAAATCTTCAGAACACACACACTATAAGATTTGTTCAGAACGTCGGACCACACACTGGCCGTTTGTACGAAACGATTTCACAATGGTGATTCCAGAGACTTCAAATCCGGCAGTTGCCAAACAACTTTTAGGTGCATTACCGCCACCTTCTGAACTGGAGTGTGGAACACTTGCTGATGAGTGGTAACGTCTGTCTGTGGTCACCATGGTGATGAATAATGTTGTGATTGGCTGCTGTGTCTGACAGGAAGAAGTGCAGTCGCACCCGCGACAAGAAGCGCAGCAAGAGTCGAGACAGGAAGAAGAGCCGCAGTCGAGAACGCAAACGTAGCCGCAGCAAAGAGAGGCGAAGAAGCCGCAGTCGAGAGCGCCGCCGCAGTCGCAGCAGGGAGAGAGGGGGGCGCTACAGAGACCATCAGAAACAGTGAGTTCCTCTGTCCACCCCAGTCAACATGACTCTGTATATATGTAGATATACACTGCTCAAAAAATTCAGTGAAAACTTAATCATCACAGTAAAACACCAAGTCAGTAAAACTTCAGAGATCAAAGTGTCCATTTAGAAGAACCAGTGGTTGTGAATCAGTTTCTCTGCTTTGGTGCAAATCAAAGTAACAACAGGTGAAATGGAGGCAGAAGCAAGACGAGTCCCAAACAGGGAATGTCTTTAATGTGGTGTCCACAGACAGCTGCTCTCTGCTGATCCTTCCTGACTCCTTCTACTTCTGGGTTCTGCTCCTCCTCACTGCTGGTAGCATGAGGAGCTACCTGCAGCTCCATCAGGCTGCACAGGTAGTCCAGCTCCTCCAGGAGGACACATCCATACCTGGGGTCACAAGAAGGTTTGTGTCTGCCAGGACCGTCTCCAGAGCCTGGAGGAGACACCAGGAGACACCAGGAGAGCTAGACAGTAGAAGATCATCAACCCAGCAGCAGGACCAGTATCTGCTTCTTTGTGTGAGGAGGAACAGGAGGAGCACTGCCAGAACTCTACAAAATGACCTCCAGCAGGCTACTGGTGTGATGCAGTGGCCCCTGGGATCCTCCTGGTGCAGGACAATGCCTCATGTGTCCAGAGTGTGTCTGCAGCTCCTGGATGACGAAGGCATTGATGCCATTGACTGACCCTCATGTTCCTCTGACCTAAATCCAGTTAAGCACCTATGGGACGTTATGTATCGTGCATCTGACGCCACCACGTCCGTCCACAGCCTGTGCAGGAGGTGATGATCCAGGTCTGGGAGGAGATGCCCCAGGACTCCATCCTCCGACACATCAGGAGCATCACGTCCAGACGTTGTTAGGAGAACATGCAGGCACGAGGAGGCCACACCCACCGAGTCACATGATGACTTGATGAAATTCTCACACGTTGGATCAAGTTGTGACGTCATTTTGTTCTCAACAAATTATACAATGTTCATCGTGTGTGTGTGTGTGTGTGTGTGTGTGTGTGTGTGTGTGTGTGTGTGTGTGTGTGTGTGTGTGTGTGTGTGTGTGTGTGTGAGAGAGAAAACTACTTCAAACTTGGGTCCTCAAATAAAATGCTTCTTCCGTTTAATTGACTAATTGGAGGTTTATATATTGAACTGATGTGCACAGATGTTTCTCTACAGCTGCTCTGTTCTAAACTTTCACTCTGTCTGTCAGTCGGCGGAAGTCGAGGAGTAAGAGTCCCTTCAAGAAGGACAAGAGTCCCATCAGGTGAGTGAACATGACTCTGAGATGCAGCTTTATTGATCCCTCAGAGGACAACACTGTCCACAAGTCACACTTTGATATTGGGATGATGATGTCATGATGATGATGTCATGTTGATGATGATGTCACGACATGCAGGCAGCCCATCGATAACCTGACTCCAGAGGAGCGAGATGCTCGGACAGTGTTCTGTATGCAGCTGGCTGCAAGAATCAGACCTCGTGACCTGGAGGACTTCTTCTCTGCTGTGGGCAAGGTACAAACACTATCTGTAACTTTTAATACTGGTACTTGTAAGACCAACTGTAACAGCTGGAGATGGTAGGTGGACGGTTGCCGTGGTAACAGTTGTTATGGTGGCTCTCCCAGGTGCGGGACGTGAGGATGATCTCGGACAGGAACTCCCGCAGGTCAAAGGGCATCGCCTACATCGAGTTCGTGGAAACAAACTCAGTTCCTCTGGCCATCGGACTGACGGGGCAAAGGCTGCTGGGAGTTCCCATCATCGTACAGGCCTCACAGGTACACCAACAAGTACCTCCACCTCTTCCCTACCTCCACCACGAGGTTTAACCCTAACCTTGTTAGTTAGCAGCAATTTGTAAAAACGACTGAACAGATTTCCTGTAAACTTGGTGAAGGGATGTTTTATGAGTCAAAGAAGAACTTGTTACATTTTGGTGATAATCGGGATCCAGGAATTTTATCACTTTCTGTAACATTGTGAGACAGAACATTTTTATGGCTTGTCTGTCTGTACGTCCCATTTTTGGGAAAACAATATCTCAACAAGACCGTGAGGAAATTTCTTTAAAAGTTGGTACAAATGTTCAGAGTCACAGATGATCTCATTAGAATTTGGAGGTCAAGCTTGCGAAACCATTTTTTGCCTCATGAATGTTATTTTGTAAACAACTCGAGAGAATCCTCAAATGTTCACTTAGACTCACTTAACTGCAGGAAGACGTTTTTATCTGCCGTCTCCTATCGTGTGTGTGTGTGCAAAATGTACATAGCGGAAAGCTTTATTGTGTTGATGTTGTGTTGATATTGTGATGTTGTGTCACCAGGCGGAGAAGAACCGAGCAGCAGCAGCTGCAGCAGCTGCAGCAGCGGCAGCCAACAACCTACAGAAAGGTTCCTCAGGACCGATGAGACTTTACGTCGGTTCACTGCATTTCAACATCACAGAGGAGATGCTGAGAGGAATCTTTGAACCATTTGGACGAGTCAGTCACACACACACACACACACACACACACACACACACACACACACACAGCACTCTCATCTTCACAAGTCGTACAAGTGTCCATAACAACTGGACTTGATTGACTTGTACATTGTTGCTTATGCACATGTAGCACTAGGGCCGATTGATTATGGCACAAATCATAATCACGATTATTTAACACTTAACATCAAACACTTATGGATCTTTAAATAAAAAATCTCCATCACACCCAAACTGACGATCACACGTATTTAGTGAATAGATGATGATGTGGATCATTAATCCAGATCGTTTCAGTCACTTTAACCCTGATGTGCTGACTGAGACACGTCTCGTGTTGTGTGAACTGCAGACACGCAAAATGTAGAACTTTTTTCAATGTGTTTAAATACGAGTCTCAAACTCCTGAGCAAATCAAACAAACACAAAGTAAACTTGAAGGACTGTACTTGTCTTAATAACTTCTGATTAGTGTTGGTGTGTAAGGTGAACGCAGGTCAGCGGACGACGGCACAGTTCAAGGATACCAGATCTGTAATGTGTGTGTCTGCCGTGATGCTGAAGCAGCGGCAGGCAGCTGTAGTGTCCTGCCTTTAGTTGAGTACATAGCCCGACGTCACCTTAAGGAAATACAGTCGATGTTCCAGAAACCTGACATAGCAGCAGACACGCGGAACAGAGACTCATGAACAACCATCCTTTCGTGTCTATTACTTTGTTTTCATGTGTAACGCACATATAACACACGACACACACACGTCTGACTGTGTGTTTCATGTGTTTCAGATTGAGAGCATCCAGCTGATGATGGACAGTGAGACGGGTCGATCTAAAGGTTACGGCTTCATCACTGTGAGTTCTTGGTCTTCGTCACCTTTGTGATGCGTTCACTGTCACCTGGTTTCTTCTGCTTCATTACGCTTCACCTGTGCAACAGTTTGCAGATGCAGAATGTGCTAAAAAAGCTTTGGAGCAGCTGAACGGCTTCGAGCTGGCAGGTCGACCCATGAAGGTCGGTCATGTGACTGAGCGGGCCGACGGCTCTTCAGCCTCGTCTTTCCTCGACAGTGACGAGCTCGAACGCACCGGCATCGACCTGGGAACCACGGGGAGGCTGCAGCTGATGGCCCGACTCGCAGAGGGTGAGACCTTTGACCTCCACCTTTAGGGTTGAAGGTACAGATGGAGGTGTGTGTCTGTGTGGAGATGTTAACTGTGTGTGTGTGTGTGTTCAGGTTCAGGTCTTCAGATTCCTCCTGCTGCTCAACAGGCTCTTCAGATGAGTGGAGCTATAGCGATTGGAGCCATGGCTGCTGTGTCAGGTACACACATTAATACACACATCAGCGCACGCACACTCAATATACACACTCGCACACTCAGAAACACAGTGTGAACTGAGTGTTGATGAATCGATTCATGTTCAGTAAACTGAAGTTTGTAACGTGTGTGTGTGTCTCTCTCTTTGTGTGTGTCTCTCTCTCTTTGTGTGTGTATCAGCTGCCATGAATCCAGGTCTGAACATGAACTCTCCTGTGACTCTTCCCTCTCAGCCGCTTGCGACGCACTGTTTCCAACTGTCCAACATGTTCACCAGCCACAGGTAGACTCACCTGTCTGTCTGTAGACTCACCTGTCTGTCTGTAGACTCACCTGTCTGTCTGTAGACTCGCCTGTCTGTCTGTAGACTCACCTGTCTGTCTGTAGACTCACCTGTCTGTCTGTAGACTCACCTGTCTGTCTGTAGACTCGCCTGTGTGTCTGTAGACTCGCCTGTCTGTCTGTAGACTCACCTGTCTGTCTGTAGACTCACCTGTCTGTCTGTAGACTCGTCTGTGTGTCTGTAGACTCGTCTGTGTCTGACTCTGTACTGACATGTGTGCAACATATGGTCCGGTAGTGAAATCCGGTGCCACAGAATCACAACACACTTCTGTACTGATGAAGTGGTTCTGCTAACAGGCAACAGAACCATCACCACACGCGCTGAGTTAACATTAAACCCCAAGACAAACATCAGCCGGCGGTGTGGGCGTCTCCAGCCCCGGCGGTGTGGGCGTCTCCAGCCCCGGCGGTGTGGGCGTCTCCAGCCCCGGCGGTGTGGGCGTCTCCAGCCCCGGCGGTGTGGGCGTCTCCAGCCCCGGCGGTGTGGGCGTCTCCAGCCCCGGCGGTGTCTGTCCCTGGCCAATGCGTTTGAAGCTGGGCTGTTTTTACTGTATTAAGCACTGAAACTGTGATATTGTGTTAAGTTATTGTAGTTGGGTTAGGTTTCATTCATTGTGTGATTTTGTAATGTCTAGTTTTGTGCTTATTTATATTTGTATTTTTAAATTAAGGAGACTTTAACCTCTTAACAGTCAAAGTTAAATTTCAACTTCCAATTTGGTGTGTGTGTGTGTGTGTGTGTGTGTGTGTGTGTGTGTGTGTGTGTGTGTGTGTGTGTGTGTGTGTGTGTGTGTGTGTGTGTGTGTGTGTGTGTGTGTGTGTGTGTGTGTGTGTGTGTGTGTGTGTTTCAGTGACGACGCTCCTGGCTGGGACGTTGATATTCAGCATGATGTCATCGAGGAGTGTAACAAACATGGAGGAGTCGTTCACATCTACGTGGACATAAACTCTACAGAGGTACAGCTGACCTCTGACCTGAACCTTAATGCAGCTCATGTGACCTCTGACCCTTTCAGCTCCATCTGACCTCTGCTTGTTTTCAGGGAAACGTTTATGTGAAGTGTCCATCAATCCCGGCTGCCATGGCTGCCGTTAACGCCCTCCACGGAAGATACTTTGCTGGTAAGACTTCCTGTCACATGGAACCTGTGCTTTGTGCTGTTGACCAATCAGAGCAGCTCTGATGTCTCACCTCTTGTTTCAGGTAAGATGATCACTGCGGCGTACGTCCCCTTGCCAACTTACCACAACCTCTTCCCAGAGTCCGTCGCTGCCACACAGCTGCTGGCCCCGCCGCCGCGACGGTGACTCCCCAGCGGTACTGCCCTCTGATTGGACACTGGACTTTTATATCTTCCTCTCCTATTAGTCAACACAGACGAGTTTTACTTCCAACTTCATGCCTGAAGATGCCGTCTGTTTTTGGTGTTCTCTGCCCCGCCCCCTCTGAGTATTGTCTAATGGTTGAGCTCCGTGAGCTGCGAGGAGGTCAGTTGATGATGGAGATGAAGATCGGATCAGCTGATTGGTCAGTTTGATATTTAACTGTTTCTCTAATTGAGAATTGATTTTGTAAAACATTGATTAAATTTTATTTTGAAGTCATTCAGAGCTGTTGAGTCTTATTTTCTTAACTTACATGAACATGCTCACTGAGAATATTGCACTCTGATTGGCTGAGAGGAAATGCGGTCTAACCAACAGCAGCTGGTCTGAGCTGCAGATCAGAGATGGAAGGTCATCAGAGTAACCACCGGACTCATTCACGTCACATGATGGAACAACGTGAAACCAGTTTAAAGTGGTTTATTGTTGAACAGAATGAAGTCATCATTACATCATCATCACAGTCCAGTGAGGTGTCAGTTGATCGTCAGTTCATGATGAATTGTGTCAGTTCTGTTGCTGTGGAGACCAAACCAACCCGCAGCTGACTCCTCCTTCATGTCGCACGATGAATCTGGACCAATCAGACGCCTTCTGATGACGGACAAGAACAAAGTGTCAAACCAATGTCCAGTTTATTAGGACCATCAGCTCCGTGTGAACTCTGTCGATGGAGGGTGGAGATCTTTAGGTGGAGATGTTTTCTGAGTTTAGTTTTATTTCTGAATCAAACAGAAAACGAGTAGATTTTGTGTCTTGGTCATTTGTTACCTGTTTAACTCCTGCAGGTCACCAGGTGTTGTGTCAAAGGTCGGACTCGTTCAGGTGTATGACGGTGATGGTGATGTCATCACGGTACCTTCGTGCCAGCTCTGATGGCAGACTCAGCATCTTGGCCAAACGGTTTGGTGCCACTGCTCCGTACCCATCATCCCCCAGGGCGTGGCGGAGCAGGTGTGTGGCGGCATTCTGGTCTTCCAGCACAGACATAACTTGTCCCCTTCTCTCCAGCAGGAGGCGCTGCAGTCCACCCAGTGTCATGCCTCTGCTCGGAACTATGGGTCTCTGCTGCTGAAGGCCTGTACAACGACAAACCGCTTCAACTGTTTACACCGAAACTTGAACTGGTTTCAGCTTCTGTAACTCGCAGCCTGTTTGAATCAGGTCATGGACACGTTAGGACCTGGGGACTCGGCCTCACGTCTCACCTGCTTCATGTCCAGGCTCCTGACGTCTTAGCAAACGCTCGCCCTCTAACGCTGAGCCTACGTTTACATCAGATCTCGTTATTTACCTGCTGCTAATTAAACGAGGTGTTCTTAAATTTCTGCTTTAAGATCTGTTGTGACTCAGAGATTATGATGTTAGTGATGTCAGACATGAAGCTCACTGACCTGTCAGTTGTTCCCCCACCAGCTGGACCACGGTCTGTCTGTGCATCAACTCCCATAATCCATCAGTTGCTAGGACCAGGAACTTGTCAGAGGGTCTGATGTGGTGCCGGATGACCTCCGGCTGGGCGCTCAGATAGGGTGGAGTCAGGTAATGTGGTGACGGAGTCCGGACACCCTCACTGACCAAAGACAGTACGTCCGGTCGAGCCTCGTGGACTCGATTCAGCATCTCTTTGCTCCATTTAAAGCGGACATCTCCGAACGCCCTGAACGGCAGCAGCAGACCCAGGAGGCGGTCGTGGCGGACCACTGTCCTCCTCTCTGATGGCGGGTGTTCCCCTAAGATCCTTTGCAGCTCATCAGGGTTCTGTGCATTGTGGTCGTTGGTGAGGCTGACAGCCAACCACTGCCCGTCCAGCTCCTGGACCCCCAGGACAGCCCGACTGTCTCCCAAGTTGGCTACATGCAGGATGCCGTTAGAGATGTGGGCGACGCAGGCGGTGCAGCCAGAGAGCGCCACCCGGAGAGGGGAGGACTGAGACATCATCTCCCCAGGGAGAGAGAGCCGTCTGTGGGCAGAGCGGGAGGATTCATCTGAGCTTTAGAGGGACACTGGGTCGAGTCCTCGTCTCATACAGTGGAAGACGACATGAGGAGACGGACGAGACACTGAATAAAAAATAACAAAAACTCAAGTTTCATCAGTGACAGAATCAAACCTGGGTGAGGACATGGACAGGTGGACCTGGGCCTCCACAGACAGGTCACAGTCAAGACGACGGAAAGCATTCACCAGCGCTGGGGTCACCCTGCCGTCCTCCTGCAGCCGAAGGAGACACATAATGAAGCTTCACAGCTCAGACTGAAGTCTGATGTGTCCTGGAGGAGAACAGGTAGTGAAATGTCCATCCGCTTTCACCTGGTTGCAGGGATCAGCCAATCACAGCCGGACCGGTCAGTACCTGCTCCCACCTCCAGGTGTCTGACCTCATATGTACAGAACACAGTTGTCTGTTGAGAACTCTTCACAGGTCCACATGGTTGATATGAGTGTTAATAACTGATCCAGGACTTAAACATTTAGATTCTGGACCCGTGAGGACGTCGAGTCTCAGTTCTGGTTCACTGATTATTTACCTCGTCCTCGTCCTGGAGCCGCTCCTGCCAGTAGTTTCTCAGGCTGTGGAAGGAGGTTGCTCCTCCGTTAGGGAAGCTGTGGTCCTGTGGGGGTTTGTGCCACTCCAGCAGAGGAGGTACGGCCCGTTCCTCCTCCACTGCACGTTCGATCTCTGCCAGTGTCCCCAGTGGCAGCTTTGCCACAGCGATGTAGTAGAAGAGCCGCTGGCTGACGGTGTGGGCACACGCCGGCCCCGCGTGCCCATCAAACACTCCGAACAGCACGCCACCACAACCTGGCAGGTAGGTGGCGCTGCTGCGACGGTCCTCACTGGGGTGATTGGATGGCAACATGTTGCTATGGAAACCCAGCACACCGTGGGAGGCAGGTCCCCTGGGGAGGGTGTGGCTGTGTTCATTGGCCTGGCAACAGATGACAAATCATAGTTAGACTTGTCAATTGATTGACAGCTTGAAGGATGGAGTGGTCTCACCTTTAGGATGGAGTTGATCTGAGCCAAGCTCATCTGTCCCGCCTCCTGTCCTGTCCTGTCCTTCCTGCTCCCACTGCCTGCTGGGTAATGAAGTCTTGGTAGGAGTGGGGAGGAGAGCGAGCGGCACTGCTTGAGCTCAAACCTGCAACGTCCAGTGAACGCTCCTGTTCTTCCCAACATGGCCACTGCCTGTGAGAACCAGCAGGACGAACAGAGCAAAACCTGCAGAATCAACACAACTGGAATCCAGATGTCACACCTGTCCAGCTGTTCTCACTGCAGCAGGTTCTCATCTTGAAGTGATAGATTCAGGATCAGTCTGCAGGATTCTAGATTCTAGGTCTGTTTTTTACACATGTACCTGAAAGCAACACGCTGTTGTCTGGACTGTCTCAGTGAAATAAAGGTTTACTGTTTGAATGAACCAGCTGATCGTCCCCTCCATGTGCTGCGGACACTTGTTTACCTGTTAATGATTCACTTCCTGTTTACCATCCTGCATGTGCAGCATCAGTTTGTTCTTATAAACCCAGAAGAACAGTTTTACTGGATCTGTGATAAAAGCTAACTCACCATGAGTACGAGGTGTTCAGGTCCTGTGTGGACAGGTTCAGGTGTGGACAGGTTCAGGTCCTACAGGTTCAGGTGTGGACAGGTTCAGGTCCTACACGTTCAGGTGTGGACAGGTTCAGGTCCTACACGTTCAGGTGTGGACAGGTTCAGGTCCTACACGTTCAGGTGTGGACAGGTTTGCTGTTGAAGGTTGTCCGAGACTATTTCCTTGTTTCTGTCTGTGACCTTTGACACCCTCATGTCTCAATCAGTCAAACATCAACCTGCTCACTGTTAAGCCCCGCCCTCTCGCTCACTGTGAACTCACCTGTGAAAATACATAGATCAGCTGTTTCTGATGTCATCACCTCACGGTGACGTGTGTGTGTGTGTGTGTGTGTGTGTGTGTGTGTGTGTGTGTGTGTGTGTGTGTGTGTGTGTGTGTGTGTGTGTGTGTGTGTGTGTGTGTGTGTGAGAGAACATGTTTTTATAATACGTGTGTTATAACACACAGTGGCCACTGGGTGAGGATCTTCTCAGTGAGAACTTATAGAAACACCTGTCCTGTTAGCCAATCACGTGGCAGCATCTCCAGGTAAGGAGTCCACTTTTCATAGGAACCTTCTTAAAGGGATAGTTCACTGAAATGAAACCTCCCTCATCATCTCCTCAGCACTCTGATGGGGGGGGTGGTGGAGTAACTAGTGACTGATTCTTCAGACGTAATAAAACATAACCTGCCTCCATCCTGCTGCTGTGACGTCATCAAGTGACCACACGCCCCCACTTTCATATTCAACTGGGAATGACGTCATTTACACAAAGTGTTTAGACTCAATGTCTCTGATGTCTCCTACGAGGTGCGTTCATGGACCCTCGGACACATCGTGTGGCTAAGTCCGTTAGCACCTCCACGTCCGGAGGAGGAGATTTAATAAAACTAATCCTGAACCGACTCTGACCTGAAGATTTTCATAATAACATGTTTGAATTCTCTAAAGGATGAGGAAAGGAGCTTCACTGCTTCCTAACTTATCTCCTTTAGGAGAGGAGACACTGAACCATCCTTTATGAAAGGAAAGGAGCTTCACTGCTTCCTAACTTATCTCCTTTAGGAGAGGAGACACTGAACCATCCTTTATGAAAGGAAAGGAGCTTCACTGCTTCCTAACTTATCTCCTTTAGGAGAGGAGACACTGAACCATCCTTTCTGAAAGGAAAGGAGCTTCACTGCTTCCTAACTTATCTCCTTTAGGAGAGGAGACACTGAACCGTCCTTTATGAAAGGAAAGGAGCTTCACTGCTTCCTAACTTATCTCCTTTAGGAGAGGAGACACTGAACCGTCCTTTCTGAAAGGAAAGGAGCTTCACTGCTTCCTAACTTATCTCCTTTAGGAGAGGAGACACTGAACCGTCCTTTATGAAGGGAAAGGAGCTTCACTGCTTCCTAACTGATCTCCTTTAGGAGAGGAGACACTGAACCGTCCTTTATGAAAGGAAAGGAGCTTCACTGCTTCCTAACTTATCTCCTTTAGGAGAGGAGACACTGAACCGTCCTTTATGAAAGGAAAGGAGCTTCACTGCTTCCTAACTTATCTCCTTTAGGAGAGGAGACACTGAACCGTCCTTTCTGAAAGGAAAGGAGCTTCACTGCTTCCTAACTTATCTCCTTTAGGAGAGGAGACACTGAACCGTCCTTTATGAAAGGAAAGGAGCTTCACTGCTTCCTAACTTATCTCCTTTAGGAGAGGAGACACTGAACCGTCCTTTCTGAAAGGAAAGGAGCTTCACTGCTTCCTAACTTATCTCCTTTAGGAGAGGAGACACTGAACCGTCCTTTATGAAGGGAAAGGAGCTTCACTGCTTCCTAACTGATCTCCTTTAGGAGAGGAGACACTGAACCGTCCTTTATGAAAGGAAAGGAGCTTCACTGCTTCCTAACTTATCTCCTTTAGGAGAGGAAACACTGAACCATCCTTTATGAAAGGAAAGGAGCTTCACTGCTTCCTAACTTATCTCCTTTAGGAGAGGAGACACTGAACCATCCTTTATGAAAGGAAAGGAGCTTCACTGCTTCCTAACTTATCTCCTTTAGGAGAGGAAACACGGGACCATCCTTTATGAAAGGAAAGGAGCTTCACTGCTTCCTAACTTATCTCCTTTAGGAGAGGAGACACTGGACCATCCTTTCTGAAAGGAAAGGAGCTTCACTGCTTCCTAACTTATCTCCTTTAGGAGAGGAGACACTGAACCATCCTTTCTGAAAGGAAAGGAGCTTCACTGCTTCCTAACTTATCTCCTTTAGGAGAGGAGACACTGAACCATCCTTTATGAAAGGAAAGGAGCTTCACTGCTTCCTAACTTATCTCCTTTAGGAGAGGAGACACTGAACCATCCTTTATGAAAGGAAAGGAGCTTCACTGCTTCTAACTTACCTCCTTTAGGAGAGGAAACACGGGACCATCCTTTATGAAAGGAAAGGAGCTTCACTGCTTCCTAACTTATCTCCTTTAGGAGAGGAAACACGGGACCATCCTTTCTGAAAGGAAAGGAGCTTCACTGCTTCCTAACTTATCTCCTTTAGGAGAGGAACCATCCTTTCTGAAAGGAAAGGAGCTTCACTGCTTCCTAACTTATCTCCTTTAGGAGAGGAGACACTGAACCATCCTTTATGAAAGGAAAGGAGCTTCACTGCTTCCTAACTTATCTCCTTTAGGAGAGGAAACACGGGACCATCCTTTATGAAAGGAAAGGAGCTTCACTGCTTCCTAACTTATCTCCTTTAGGAGAGGAAACACGGGACCATCCTTTATGAAAGGAAAGGAGCTTCACTGCTTCCTAACTTATCTCCTTTAGGAGAGGAGACACTGAACCATCCTTTATGAAAGGAAAGGAGCTTCACTGCTTCCTAACTTACCTCCTTTAGGAGAGGAAACACGGGACCATCCTTTATGAAAGGAAAGGAGCTTCACTGCTTCCTAACTTATCTCCTTTAGGAGAGGAAACACGGGACCATCCTTTCTGAAAGGAAAGGAGCTTCACTGCTTCCTAACTTACCTCCTTTAGGAGAGGAGACACTGAACCATCCTTTATGAAAGGAAAGGAGCTTCACTGCTTCCTAACTTATCTCCTTTAGGAGAGGAAACACTGACCATCCTTTATGAAAGGAAAGGAGCTTCACTGCTTCCTAACTTATCTCCTTTAGGAGAGGAAACACGGACCATCCTTTATGAAGAAAGGAGCTTCACTGCTTCCTAACTTATCTCCTTTAGGAGAGGAGACACTGAACCATCCTTTATGAAAGGAAAGGAGCTTCACTGCTTCCTTAACTTACCTCCTTTAGGAGAGGAAACACGGGACCATCCTTTATGAAAGGAAAGGAGCTTCACTGCTTCCTAACTTATCTCCTTTAGGAGAGGAAACACGGGACCATCCTTTCTGAAAGGAAAGGAGCTTCACTGCTTCCTAACTTACCTCCTTTAGGAGAGGAGACACTGAACCATCCTTTATGAAAGGAAAGGAGCTTTACTGCTTCCTAACTTATCTCCTTTAGGAGAGGAGACACTGAACCATCCTTTATGAAAGGAAAGGAGCTTCACTGCTTCCTAACTTACCTCCTTTAGGAGAGGAGACACTGAACCATCCTTTAGAAGAAAGGAGCTTCACTGCTTCCTAACTTATCTCCTTTAGGAGAGGAGACACTGAACCATCCTTTATGAAAGGAAAGGAGCTTCACTGCTTCCTAACTTACCTCCTTTAGGAGAGGAGACACTGAACCATCCTTTATGAAAGGAAAGGAGCTTCACTGCTTCCTAACTTACCTCCTTTAGGAGAGGAGACACTGAACCATCCTTTATGAAAGGAAAGGAGCTTTACTGCTTCCTAACTTATCTCCTTTAGGAGAGGAGACACTGAACCATCCTTTATGAAAGGAAAGGAGCTTCACTGCTTCCTAACTTATCTCCTTTAGGAGAGGAAACATGGGAGTTATTTAGACTTTCCAAACGCACCCTGTGTCTGTTTTGATCCTCTGATGTCATCTGTCGGCAGCTTTTACCTCCGTCCACTTAAAAGGTGTCAATATGCAAAATTTTAATATTTTGTTTTTAATTATTTACTTGTATTTCTTATTTTTGATAATTGTGATTGTGATCAAATTCATAATTTGTATTAATTAATTTCGTAATTTGTCTTCACTTAATTTCTGTCAAATGAAAGACAGTAAAACACTTATTTAGTTTCTCAGTCCAGAGTTCTGAGGTGTTTCACTAGAAAACAAGATGAGAACTAAATCTTTTATCTTTCTTGTTTTTGACCACTTTTATTTTGGTATTTAAAACAAATGTTTCACATGATAAAGAGAGTGAGACAATTATAGAACATAGAAAAACAAACATATAAACAAAAAGGACAGATTTCATCTCCTGCCGCCTCCTGGAGGGGTTTCATGAAGTTTGTGTGGATGTGACGTATTTGTCTCTAAAACATGTTGTGTTACTATTGGTAGATACAGAAACTAAAATGTCCTCATTAAAAGTGATTTTTACAAACATTTTATCATTAAGCCGGATGTTGTGCTCATCCTGACGTCATCGCACAAACGAAGATTTTTATAAAAACGTGAACATGTTTTATTTTAAACTTCAGGATGTGTTATTTTACTCCTCCAGCAGGAGGCAGCAGAGCCGCCATCAGTGCATCGGATACAGGAGAAGAAGACGCTGGTGGACTTCCTGTCAGTGTGTGCGCGTGTGGATCGTTTGAAGCGGGAGATTTTTCTGATTCTGATAAAAAACCAAAGAGAAGAAGATGGTGAGAAACATCACGAGACTAGCCTGCTAGCGGCTAGCCTGTTAGCGGCTAGCCTCTTAGCTGCTAGCCTGTTAACTCCTAGCCTCTTAGCTGCTAGCCTGTTAACTGCTAGCCTCTTAGCTGCTAGCCTGTTAACTGCTAGCCTCTTAGCTGGTAGCCTGTTAGCGGCTAGCCTGTTAACTGCTAGCCTCTTAGCTGGTAGCCTGTTAGCGGCTAGCCTGTTAACTGCTAGCCTCTTAGCTGCTAGCCTGTTAGCTGCTAGCCTGTTAGCTGCTAGCCTCTTAGCTGCTAGCCTCTTAGCTGCTAGCCTGTTAACTGCTAGCCTCTTGGCTGCTAGCCTCTTAGCTGCTAGCCTGTTAACTGCTAGCCTCTTAGCTGCTAGCCTGTTAACTGCTAGCCTCTTAGCTGGTAGCCTGTTAGCGGCTAGCCTGTTAACTGCGATTCTCTTAGCTGCTAGCCTCTTAGCTGATAGCCTGTTAACTGTTAGCCTCATAGATGCTAGCCTGTTAGCTTTTTAGCTGCTAGCCTGTTGGCTGTTAGCTGCTGTTTCACTGATTTAGTTTAAACGCTTCATGTTCTGTCAAACCGTGACTTCTCCATGGCAACAGATTCTTCTCAGTTTATAAACACGCTGTTCTGATTGGTTCACTCACTGGTTTGTTGTCATGTGAATGTTCCTGTGATTTTATGAATGAATTGTTTACCTTGAGTTTCACTGATTGGTTGATTTCACTGTGTCTCTGTCTCCAGGCAAGAAACGCTGAGAAGGCCATGTGAGTGATGACATCATCATCCGTCAAAATGACGACTGAGAAAAAACACAGATGAATTCTAATCGAAGACTTTCAGACTCAGATCTTTAATATTTAATCTGTCTCTGTCTCTCAGGACGGCTCTGGCCCGGTTCAGACAGGCTCAGCTGGAGGAGGGCAAAGTCAAGGTGACCCGTCTGTCCCCTCTGACCCGTCTGTCCCTCTCTGACCCGTCTGTCCCCTCTGACCCGTCTGTCCCTCTCTACCCGTCTGTCTCTCTCTGACCCGTCTGTCCCCTCTGACCCGTCTGTCCCTCTCTGACCCGTCTGTCTCTCTCTGACCCGTCTGTCCCTCTCTGACCCGTCTGTCCCCTCTGACCCGTCTGTCCCTCTCCACTTCGTCTGTCCCTCTCCGACCCGTCTGTCCCTCTCCGACCCGTCTGTCCCTCTCCGACTCGTCTGACCCGCTGTCTCTCTCTGTCTCTTACCTGTCTGTCTCTCTCTGACCCGTCTGTCCCTCTCCGACCCGTCTGTCCCTCTCCGACTCGTCTGACCCGTCTGTCTCTCTCTGTCTCTTACCCGTCTGTCTCTCTCTGACCCGTCTGTCCCTCTCTGACCCGTCTGTCCCCTCTGACCCGTCTGTCCCTCTCCGACTCGTCTGTCCCTCTCCGACCCGTCTGTCTCTCTCTGACCCGTCTGTCCCTCTCCGACTCGTCTGTCCCTCTCCGACTCGTCTGTCTCTCTCCGACCCGTCTGTCCCTCTCTGACCCGTCTGTCTCTCTCTGTCTCTGACCTGTCTGTCTCTCTCTGACCAGCATGTCTCTCTCTCTCTCTGACCCGTCTGTCTCTCTCTGTCTCTTACCTGTCTGTCTCTCTCTGACCCGTCTGTCCTTCTCTGACCCGTCTGTCTCTCTCTGTCTCTGACCTGTCTGTCTTTCTCTGACCAGCATGTCTCTCTCTCTCTGACCCGTCTGTCCTTCTCTGACCCGTCTGTCTCTCTCTGTCTCTGACCTGTCTGTCTTTCTCTGACCAGCATGTCTCTCTCTCTCTCTGACCCGTCTGTCTCTCTCTGTCTCTTACCTGTCTCTCTCTCTCTGACCCACATGCTTCTCTCTCTCTGACCAGCATGTCTCTCTCTCTCTGACCCGTCTGTCTCTCTCTGTCTCTTACCTGTCTGTCTCTCTCTGACCCACATGCTCTCCAGTGTTCTTCGTCTGTCTCTCTGTCTCTTACCTGTCTGTCTCTCTCTGACCCACATGCCTCTCTCTCTCTGACCAGCATGTCTCTCTCTCTCTGACCAGCATGTCTCTCTCTCTGACCTGTCTGTCTCTCTGTAGGAGAGGAGACCTTTTCTGGCGTCAGAGTGCAGTGAACTTCCCAAAGCTGAGAAATGGAGACGACAGGTACAAACACACTGAACCACACACTGCAGTAATACTACACACTACAGTAATACTACACACTACAGTAATACTACACACTACAGTAATACTACACACTACAGTAACACTACACACTACAGTAATACTACACACTACAGTAACACTACACACTGCAGTAACACTACACACTACAGAAACACTACAGTAATACTACACACTACAGTAATACTACTACATACACACTACAGTAACACTACACACTGCAGTAATACTACACACTACAGTAACACTACACACTGCAGTAATACTACACACTACAGTAACACTACAGTAATACTACACACTACAGTAATACTACACACTATAGTAACACTACACACTACAGTAACACTACACACAAGAGCAGGGGTCGGCAACCTTTACTATCAAAAGAGCCATTTTGCCCCGTCTTCCACCAAATACAATTTGTCTGGAGCCGCAAAACATATTTGATAACACAGCTTATGAAGTTTTTAATACAAATGATATAATATAAACTATAGTTTGTGGCATTTATGAACGACAATAAAGAAAACTGTTGACATTTTATAGCTATTTTTACCTGTTACAACAAAGGAAATCACGAAACTCTTATGAAGAGGAGAAGAAAATACACTGGCATGTGAAGGCCTACTTTGAAATAAATTAAACACAGAACTATGCAGGACTATTTGAGTCCTCCCCATATTTGTGGGAAATGTATAAAATAAGAAGTAGACCACTTTGAAATAAATAAACACCTATAGCTGCAGCCTAATAGCTTAAAAGATATATTTTAGTTGACGGACATAGAAACGGAAGCTCGGTACAAACCAACAGCAGCTTCTGCTCTGATCAAGAAGCTGCAGCGCTGATCTCTGAGCAGCTGAGACCAGAGAAACTCGGTGTTTACACTGTTTCCAGTGTTAAGAAGCAGCCGGTCAGTCACTGAGCGGCTCTGATCTCACTGTGTGTGTCTCTCTGAGTGAGTGGGGGCGGGGGGGCGGATCCCCGGGCCTGTGTGTGTGTGTGTGTGTGTGTGCGCCACCAGATAGCGCGCACACACACTCGCCCGCTCCTGGTATTTCATGATGGCCTGATACGATGATGATTTAAAAACTGTACAGAGCCGCTGCTGAGGGGCTGAGGAGCCGCGGGTTGCCGACCCCTGCACTAGAGTAACACTACACACTGCAGTATTGATGTGTGTCTGTGTTTCAGATCATCAGTGAAATCTCGAAGAAAGTGGCTCAAATTCAGAACGGTGAGTTCAAAGCTACATCATGAATTAAAAATACATACAATTTAAATAAATACATAGAATTATAATAAATATAAGAAACTTTGTAGTTTGGCTTTTTGAAGCTAATGTACTGACTTGATTGTTGTTCTGGGTTTGTTCCTCATGGTTGATGCACTTATTGTGAGTCACTTTGGATAAAGGTGTCCGCTCAATGTAATGTCTGGCTATCAAACGATTACAATTATTAATCTGATTAATCACCATTTTTAAATGCCTAAAAAATCAATTTTTCTCTGTATATTGTTGTGGGAACAGAAAGATAAATGACAGAAGGCGATGTATACATTTAACATTAGTTTTTTTATTGATGACAAGTCCAAATGATAGTTATTAAGATTGAGAAATAAAATCAAACTAAAACATACCACACCTTAATTAAACTTGGCTGTCTCTTTGCTTTGCCTCTGAGCAAACAAAGGATGATGTTATTTAGAACATTTCAATTTTTTTATCAACTCAAAGAACCTTTATCCTAAACCATCAGGATGGTTGAATACAACTTTTTTTCAGGTTCACAGTTCATGTTTTATTGGGAGGATTCAGGTGACAAACGTCCGGTCACGTGTTTGGTTCTGAATCGATGGAGCAGCTCATTCTGCGCATGCGTTAGTGCGTTAACAAAATTGAATGCGTTGATTCCACAAATTAATCATCCCATGTTAATGCGTAAATTTTGAAAGCCCTAAATAAAACCAAACTCTGGCTCCACCTACAGGTTGTAATGTAACGCGGCTAAGTTAGTGAAAATGTTTTGAAATTTCTCCATGTTGTTTTCTCTGGTTGTTTTGGTCACTATCCTGCGAGGGGGAGGGGCTTAAGAAAAAATGTCGAGTTTAGGGGAAAGAGAGGGAGGAGTCTAGAAATCAGGGGAAGGGGGTTCTCTGCGTGTTTTTTATGTCCTGATAATTATTGATTTGTAAATATTGGTGACGCAGGTGTTCATAATAAACTGTGGCAGATATGAAGACAAACCTGTCTGTCTCTCACCTGTCTGTCTCTCACCTGTCTGTCTGCAGCTGGTCTAGGGGAGTTCAAGATTCGGGATCTGAACGATGAGATCAATAAGCTGTTGAGAGAGAAAGGTCACTGGGAGGTTCGGATCAAAGAGCTGGGAGGACCCGACTATGCGGTAAATAAAAAGAACTACCACAATAATCATATTAATAATGATAACTGACAAGTCAGTGACAGCTGCGTCTGCAGACGTAAAAAGTATATTGTGACAAAACATGTGACAGTTCATCTGTCAGTCAGCCACCTCCCAACAGCTGGTCTCACCATCGGGGGTGGAGCATCAACCCTGCAGTCCACCTCCTTAATGTCCTGAGCCACAGCTGCGTTTAGAAACGTAATCATCTTTAATGGAGCGTTCACACTGAACACGTCGAGATTACATACAAAGTCGATGTCTGCAAGTGGCGCAATACATATGAAATTCGCGTCTATCGTGTCGCACCATTCACGCTTGTCCAATGCTCAAGTTATAAAATACTTGAACTTGGGCGAAAACTCGTTGTGACAGCCAATCAGTGCTGACCCCGACTCAAGCCAGAGGGTGATCACGCCGCTCAGCCTCAGGTGGAACTGGAAACAGCTGTCCTCCAGACTGAAGGTCCCTGTGTGCTCCTCTGGATCGGTGGAGTTAGCTTCTTCCAGGACTTCTCCTCTCTTCCGCTGACGTCCCCTGGTGTTTAAACAATGTACAACGAAGTAATTGTAGTTGCTTCAGCTAGTCGTCCTTGTGTCTTCCGGAGGAGAACAGGTAAATACTCACTGGTTGTGTTTATTCACGTGATTAATCCGAATAAATGCAAATGATCCTGCGCCACGAATCGCGCGTTAAGGGCGTCATCAAATTTGCATCGCATTTGGTCTGAACGCAGCATAAGAGAGGAAATAACCAGCACATTAATTGATGGTGAAATAAAGATCAGCTGATGTTGTTTCAGCGTGTCGGTCCCAGGATGTTGGATCATGAGGGGAAGGAGGTTCCAGGAAACAGAGGATATAAATACTTTGGAGCCGCCAGAGACCTGCCGGGAGTCCGAGAACTGTTCGAGAAGGAGCGTACGTAAACTTTAAATCTTCATATGAACATGTACTGCTCTCTTTGGTTATTGGTTCTCACTGATCATGTGACTTCCAGCTGCTCCAGCACTGAGGAAGACGAGGGCGGAGCTAATGAAGGAAGTCGACGCAGAGTATTATGGGTACAGAGACGAAGACGACGGAGTCCTGCTTCCTCTGGAGTCACAGTACGAGAAACAAGGTGAAATTATTTTATTATTTTAACTTTATCATAACCTAGTCAGATTCTTTATGAATCCAGTCAGATAACATCGTAACAGTCAAATTATTTTATAATCCAGTGAGTTATTTTTACAGTTAGATAATTTCTTGCTGCTGTGAAGTTATATAATCCACCTGTGAATGATGTTGAGTAGATGCACAACCTGACATTTTGTGTGTCTGTGTGTGTGTGTGTGTAGCTGTTTTGGAGGCGGTGCAGAAGTGGAGAACAGAGAAAGAATCTTGTTTGTCTGGAGACAAACATCTGGAAGAGGAAGAGGAGGAGAACATCTACAGCGTCCATAACGAGGAGGTTAACTGTCCCTTTAACTGCTCATCACTCGGCCAATCAGCTGATGACACATCGCTGATGTTTACCATGTGGTTTCTTGAAGTCACCTGAACGACACAGCAGTTAGTTATTTAGTAGAGTGAAGTCAGTGAGTGTTTGATTTGTGTTTCTGTGCAGCCCGATGATGACGAGAGCCGGGAGGAGCAGGAGGGAGAGGAGGGAGGAGTCTCCTTCATCGCACACGTACCTGTTCCCTCACAGAGAGAGGTGAGACACACACACACGTTCATTTATCTACACTTGGGAGCAGAGATGTCCTCACATGGATGCTAATACAAGCCCACACACAGAGGTGAGACAGCTCTGCCTGTCTCTGGGACCCGTCTCACTGCTCTGACCTGTCTGTTTCTCAGGTGGAGGAGGCTCTGGTCAGGAGGAAGAAGATGGAGTTGTTACAGCGCTACGCCAGCGAGACGCTTCAGGCTCAGAGTCAAGAGGCCAGAACTCTGCTGGGACTCTGACCTGTCTGTCTGTCACCTGTCTGTGTTACATTTGATGTAAATATCTTGTTTCATATTAAAGTTTTTTCAGACCAGTTTGTTGTTGTTGTTTGTTCACATCAGTATTAAACCGACAAAAAGACAAAAGTTGTCTCGAGACGTTAACACCCCTTCGGGGATGCGATCTGCCAGCTTGTCCCGCCTTTATTGCTGTTGCCTAGCAACAGAGCTGCAGTTGGAAAAGTACGTTTTAATGCCCCTTGTTTTTTTAACATGTTTAATGTTAGTTAATGCCAGCGCCATTACCTCGTACAAAAACTGTTTCATCTGAGAAACATTCTGGGATATGTGGACAGAGCGACCCTCCTGCTGGAGTCAGTGATGAAGTCGGTCTTTAAATGCAAATAAAGACACATGTTAATGTCACGGTAACGACAATGTGACGGCACGAGGAACAGGATATATAGGATTTGTTTGTAAAAAGATTGAAATAGTTTATACTGTGTAAAAAAACATGTTTATTCACATGTTAATGTGACATCAAACCTGTTTCTATCACATTCAATGACCTTTATTGACATCCGCACATACAGACACAATGTTGTAGACAAAGTGTGTGTGTGTGTGTGTGTGTGTGTGTGCACATGCACGTCCACGTCCTTCAGTCTCTGTTTCATCATAAGGTTTCAATCAGGCAGCTGATTGGTTGATTGGTGGCAGCCTGCTGCAACATGTGATTGGCTGATTAATGGCTGAACGCTGCATGTGATGTCATGTGAGAGAAAACTGTTGTCAGCCGCATTTAATCTGTGTGTGTGTGTGTGTGTGTGTTTGAGTGAGATTGTGTGTGTGTGAGAGTGATTGTGAGTGTGTGTGTGTGTGTGTTGATTCAGGTAGAGTTTGTTCCTCGAGTGTTTCGGTTGTTCTTACCTGATGTGACATCAGATTGTATTTATTGATTATTGATTGTTTTGAAGTTACTCTGTCAGACATAACAGTTGCCCCTCCCCCTGATGATGTCACAGCTGGGTCAGTATAACCGAGCAGCAGACGGACGCTCTGACAGACAGACGTCATGTGGTGTCGAGGTTTCCTGCAGCAGACGCTCAGACGCATGTCGACCAGTAGACAGGTAAGTGTGTGTGTGTGTGTGTGTGTGTGTGTGTGTGTGTGTGTGTGTGTGTGTGTGTGTGTGTGTTGTGTGTGTGTGTGTGTGTGTGTGTGTGTGTGTGTGTGTGTGTGTGTGTGTGTGTGTGTTATGGGGTAATAAACCTGATTGCTCACTGACATTATGTGGACCCGTCTGTATTTGTCCTCATGAAGTTAAATGTTCTTCAGATGGTTTCAGGTCAGTTTGAGACAGAAGTGATGTAAATTAACTGTCACGTTATTCGTAAAGAACAAGATTACACATGTAAACGCGCATAAAGAAATATTAAAAACATTTAGAATAACCATATTTAAAACAGGTTGTTGAACCTGTTAGAAGTTGTGACAGTAACTTTAAAGTTTACCTGTCTCTGTCTCACCTGTCTGTCTACGGCAGGCTGGTGTCCTCCTTGACGTGGACGGTGTTCTGCTCCGTGGCGGCTCAGTGATCCCGGCTGCTCAACGAGCTTTCCGGAAGCTTCTGGACCAAAACAAGAACTTCCTGTTTCCTGTTGTTTTTGTCACCAATGCAGGAAGTTGTCAGAGACATCACAAGGCCCAACAACTGTCTCATCTGCTGGATGTCAAGGTAAGATAGACAGGTGGATGACAGACAGACAGGTATTGGTCCATTTGTCTTCATGCGCTGTGATTGGACCAACACAGTATGTGACTCTCTCTCTCTCTCTCTCTCTCTCTCTCTCTGTGTCTCTCTCTCTCTGTCTGTCTGTCTGTCTCTGTAGATCGTCCCGGAGCAGGTGGTTCTTTCCCACAGTCCTTTGCAGATGTTAAAGAGTTTTCATGATAAATGTGTCCTGGTGTCGGGACAAGGGCCAGTGGCGGACATCGCCAACACGTATCCTTCAGTCAACCCTTGACCTCTGACTGACCTTTGACCTCTGAGCATTTCAATCATGTCTGTATAGATATGTCATGTGGCGCCCCCAGTAAGCCAGTGGTGACTTGTGGTACAGAAACTCTCTGTGATAATCATCAGATCGACAAACATCTAGAAAGAAAGAATCTGATCGTTTAACTTGTTGTTGATCATCTCATGAAGAGTTTATAATCAAATCCTGTGACGTAATGAGAACCTGAAACTCTTTACGAGTCTCTGATTGGTTGGTTTGAGTTTTGAAGTCTTGACCGTGTCGTCGTCAGTTTGGGTTTTCAGAAGGTGGTGACCATCGAGCAGCTCAGAGAACATCACCCCCTGCTGGACATGGTGGAACATAACAGGAGACCCAAACTCCCTGTGAGTACTTTTCTTGTGTAGCACTGTTAGCTGTAGGCTTTAGCTATTAGCGCAGGGTGACCATGTTTTCAAACCCCTAACCCGAGACCCTAAAGTGTACTGCACATGCATGTACACACATTTTTATTATTAATTTATTCAGCACAGAAAACAAGTTTTTCGCTCACAACTTAACAAAACATAGTTTATTTGAAAAACCTATAATAGATCTAGTAAACACAAAACACAAGGATTATATTGGTGTCATATTACAATTCATTGATTGTCAGATACTGTAAAACAAAATGTATCTGTCAGTGAACACAATCCCAGGCGGTCGCCTCAATGGTCGACTGTGACAAAAAATGGTTTAAAACAAAGTTAGTCACGATTGTGTTGAAAGAAACTAAGTTTGACGAGTTTGAAGATTTTTATGCTCAAACTTTTATGTGTAATCATGTGATTTAACAGTTTGTTCTGTTACAGTTGACTCCTCTGAGGACGATTCCCAAAATAGAAGGTAACGCAACCATTCAGTGAAATTACGCAACAACTATACAACAACTACATAATAAAACAACACAACTTCCTGTGTTGCCATAGCAATCATACTGTTCGGGGAACCAATCAGATGGGAGACCAACATGCAGCTGTTGATTGATGTGCTGCTGACCAATGGGAGTCCTGGCTGTGAGTACGACGCACACCTGTCGACTCAGCTGCCAGTTCTGGCCTGTAACATGGACCTGATGTGGATGGCCGAGGCCCCGTCTCCACGGTAAGCAACAAAACAAATCAATGATCGGTTTAGGTAACATGTCATGTGAAGGGCCTGTGGTCCACATGTCAGTTTTGACTCTTCCGTGTTGCTGTAGCTTTGGTCACGGGATGTTCCTGCTGTGTCTGGAGTCCATCTACAGGAAGTTGACAGGTCAGGAGCTGCAGTACCAGGCGCTGCTGGGAAAACCAAGTCTGCTCACGTACCAGTACGCTGAGCATCTGCTGAGGCTGCAGAACCACAACCAGCGGATAAACACTGTCTATGCCATCGGGTAACCAAACTGTGTGTAACACCGTAACCAAACTGCGTGTAACACCGTAACCAAACTGCGTGTAACACCGTAACCAAACTGCGTGTAACACCGTAACCAAACTGCGTGTAACACCGTAACCAAACTGTGTGTAACACCGTAACCAAACTGCGTGTAACACCGTAACCAAACTGCGTGTAACACCGTAACCAAACTGCGTGTAACACCGTAACTAAACTGCGAGTAACTAAACTGCGTGTAACACCGTAACTAAACTGCGAGTAACCAAACTGAGTGTAACACCGTAACCAAACTGCGTGTAACACCGTAACCAAACTGCGTGTAACACCGTAACCAAACTGCGTGTAACACCGTAACCAAACTGCGTGTAACACCGTAACTAAACTGCGTGTAACACCGTAACTAAACTGCGAGTAACTAAACTGCGTGTAACACCGTAACTAAACTGCGTCTAACACCTTAACTAAACTGCGAGTAACACCGTAACCAAAATGCGTCTAACACCGTAACTAAACTGCGAGTAACTAAACTGCGTGTAACACCGTAACTAAACTGCGTGTAACACCGTAACTAAACTGAGTGTAACACCGTAACTAAACTGAGTGTAACACCGTAACTAAACTGCGTGTAACACCGTAACTAAACTGCGTGTAACACCGTAACTAAACTGCGTGTAACACCGTAACTAAACTGCGTGTAACACCGTAACTAAACTGCGTGTAACACCGAATAAACTGCGTGTAACACCGTAACCAAACTGCGTGTAACACCGTACTCAAACTGCGTGTAACACCGTACTCAAACTGCGTGTAACACCGTAACTAAACTGCGAGTAACACCGTAACCAAACTGCGTGTAACACCGTAACCAAACTGCGTGTAACACCGTAACTAAACTGCGTGTAACACCGTAACTAAACTGCGAGTAACTAAACTGCGTGTAACACCGTACTCAAACTGCGTGTAACACCGTAACTAAACTGCGAGTAACAACGTAACTAAACTGTGTGTAACACTGTAACTAAACTGCGTGTAACACCGTACTCAAACTGAGTGTAACACCGTAACTAAACTGCGAGTAACAACGTAACTAAACTGTGTGTAACACTGTAACTAAACTGCGAGTAACACCGTAACCAAAATGCGTGTAACAACTTAACTAAACTGTGTGTAACACTGTAGCTAAACTGCGAGTAACACCGTAACCAAAATGCGTGTAACACCTTAACTAAACTGTGTGTAACACTGTAACTAAACTGCGTGTAACACCGTAACTAAACTGCGAGTAACACCGTAACTAAACTGCGAGTAACACCGTAACTAAACTGCGAGTAACACCGTAACTAAACTGCGAGTAACACCGTAACTAAACTGCGAGTAACACCGTAACTAAACTGCGAGTAACACCGTAACTAAACTGCGTGTAACACTGTAACTAAACTGCGTGTAACACCGTAACTAAACTGCGTGTAACACCGTAACTAAACTGCGTGTAACACTGTAACTAAACTGCGTATGTAACACCGTAACTAAACTGCGAGTAACACCGTAACTAAACTGCGTGTGTAACACCGTAACTAAACTGCGAGTAACACCGTAACTAAACTGTGTGTAACACTGTAACTAAACTGCGTGTAACACCGTAACTAAACTGCGTATAACACTGTAACTAAACTGCGTGTAACACCGTAACTAAACTGCGTGTAACACCGTAACTAAACTGCGTGTAACACCTTAACTAAACTGCGTGTAACACCGTAACTAAACTGCGTGTAACACCGTAACTAAACTGCGTGTAACACCGTAACTAAACTGCGAGTAACACCGTAACTAAACTGCGTATAACACCGTAACTAAACTGCGAGTAACACCGTAACTAAACTGTGTATAACACCGTAACTAAACTGCGTGTAACACCTTAACTAAACTGCGAGTAACACCGTAACTAAACTGCGAGTAACACGTAACTAAACTGCGAGTAACACCGTAACTAAACTGCGAGTAACACCGTAACTAAACTGCACTGAACAATGACAAACTGTGTGTAACACTTTCAGTTAACCAAACCACCATCCTCTTGTTGCTTAGTGACAACCTAATGACGGACATCTATGGTGCTAACCTGTATAACCGCTACCTGGCTCAGCAGCATGCTGCCATAACTACCAGCACCAAGTTTGTTGCCCAGGGAACAGGGAGTCAGGTGACGATGGCGGTTTCGGAGGAGGAGCTGGTGTCCACTGCTGCTCAGTGTCGCTCCCTATTGGTTCGTAGTGTCTCATCCTTTAATGGACCAGTCTGCAGGATTTAAAAGCTTCACTCCTCACAGCTGCTCTGCCTGTCTTCAGGTGTGCACAGGCGTCTATAACCCTCGCTCCCCGTTGCCTAGCAACCAGAGCAGCACCATCACCGAGACAGTGTTCCACGGTCACAGAGACCTGGTCCTGGAGCCAGACCTGGTGGAGCCAAGTCATGTGGTGGAAGATGTGGAGGCTGCAGTGGATCTGCTGCTGCAGGAGGAGGCTGCTGTTACACCTGACCTCTGACCCACCGACTCACTTCTGTTGTCCCATCAAGATCGATGCAGAGGACCTGAAGAGGTCTCACTCTGTCTGTTTATCAGGATACTGTAGACAGTTCACATCCACATCTGGTCCATGGAGCAGAGTCTGAACTCTGAACTCACACGAGTTCTTTAACCACTTTGATAGATTAACAGCTGTTCTGATGATGTGACTCTTGTAAAATTAGTGTGTGTGTGTCATTTTATTTTATTAATGAACATTTGAACAACTTTTTATTTTACTGACCAATTTAATAAAAAATTATTCTTTAATATTTTAGATGATATATGTTCAAACTGAATAAACAAAGAAAATCGTATCGAATTTTTTTAATTTGAATCTTTTTTGGTGTATTTTGTTTTTTAATGACAAAACCCTCAACCTGAATTATTTCATAAACATGTTCCTCATAAAAAAAAACAATTCTCACACATGATCTCTTGAAAATGTTCAAAAAACAGTGTGTGTACATGTTGTGTAGTTGGTGTTTGTGAAGCAGCAGCAGCAGGTTGTTTCTGGACATGTTGTGTAGTTGGTGTTTGTGAAGCAGCAGCAGCAGGTTGTTTCTGGACATGTTGTGTAGTTGGTGTTTGTGAAGCAGCAGCAGCAGGTTGTTTCTGGACATGTTGTGTAGTTGGTGTTTGTGAAGCAGCAGCAGCAGGTTGTTTCTGGACATGTTGTGTAGTTGGTGTTTGTGAAGCAGCAGCAGCAGGTTGTTTCTGGACATGTTGTGTAGTTGGTGTTTGTGAAGCAGCAGCAGCAGGTTGTTTCTGGACATGTTGTGTAGTTGGTGTTTGTGAAGCAGCAGCAGCAGGTTGTTTCTGGACATGTTGTGTAGTTGGTGTTTGTGAAGCAGCAGCAGCAGGTTGTTTCTGGACATGTTGTGTAGTTGGTGTTTGTGAAGCAGCAGCAGCAGGTTGTTTCTGGACATGTTGTGTAGTTGGTGTTTGTGAAGCAGCAGCAGCAGGTTGTCAGGTCAACTCGTTCAAACAGGAACATGTGGGAACATCCAGGCGAGGGGCGGAGCCTGTAGAGCATCAGGGGCGGAGCCTGTAGAGCAGCAGGGGCGGAGCCTGTAGAGCAGCAGGAGGCCGGACATGACGTATAAACTCTGCTGTGGAAAGATCAGTGTTGTTGTTCACAGCTCATCCACACCGGCCCTTATGATAATAACTATTTGTATAGCACTGATCTAAACAAGGTTACAACGTGCTTCACAAGATCCATGGCAACAATTAATGAATACAAATAAATGTTATTCAGTTCAGTTAAATTATAAGCACCAGATCATAACATGATAATTGAAACTTAATTTATAGAGAAACCAACAGTTCCCACAATGAGCAGCTTTGACGACAGAGAGAAAACCCTTTAAACTGGAAGAGAGAACCAAAGTCGGTGTGGAGACCTCTGCCTCGACCGGGTGGAGAGAGAAGCCGCAGATCACAGAGGACTTTAGATTAAAACATGGTGTTTCCAGTCGAATATGAATGTCACCACAGGAGGAGTCCGGAGGCAGGTTATGTTTTATTACGTCTGAATCTGTCACCAGTTACTTCAGTTGTTTTGGATTCTGCTCTCACGCTGTTTAATCCTGAGACTCCCGAGATCCCCCCCCCTCGTAGTGCTTAGGAGATGATGAAGTTTATTTTAAAGTGAACTTTCCCTTTAACCGTTGACCTGCCCAACATGGCGGCGACAACAGGACACTTCACAACAGGAAGCAGAGAACCAGCCGCGCATGCGCACTAGCTCAGCCCGGGTCCCTGTAAAGATGTCTGAGCAGGCGGGGAGGGAGCGGAGCGGAGGACCCGAAACAAACGCGCAGAACCCACAACTCTTCGCAACTTAACCGGCCAAGGTAAGGGCAGGGGGCCCGGTAGAGCCGTTCCGACCGCAGCCATGTGCGGCGGAAGGTGCGGGCCTTCCGATGAAGCGGCTTAGCGGAGCTCCGAGCGGCTCGGTCCGCGGAGCGGAGCAGAAACGTTGTGCAGGACGCGGCGCTCTGTGGCAGGGGCGTGTCCGCCATCTTGTGAGAGAAGTGGCGCCTAAACAACAGCTGTCGCTCCGAGCGGGCCGCGCGAAATGGCCGTTAAATGACCGATAAATGACCGTTAGCGGCGGAGCTGGCGGCGGCCCCGCGGCCGCTCGGTGTGTTTGACCCGCTTCAGCGCACTTTGACGCGGCTGTGGACCGAGAGCTGCCGCCGCGGGGTCGAGCTGTGAGCGCGGGCTCCCGAGGAGCAGCCGCAGCCTTTTGTCCCCCCCCCCCTTGTCCCGACAGACTGACACGCGCATGCGTGTAACCATGGCGCTCGTGTCTGCGTTCCAGCGTCAACACGAGGAAACATGAAATGTCTTATTAACGCATCGATCATGTAAACAAACAGAATCCAAACAGCTGATCATCAGATTTAAACTGTCGTATCGTCTCTTTAGCGCCACACTCAGGCGGCCATGGTGAACTGCTGCTTCGTTTTCCTCCGTCACGTTAAACAGCGTTTACCGTAAAGTAACACGTCATATGACGTCACAAACCAGTGAGACTATCACTAACATATTTATAAACTTTATTATTCATCTTTTCAACCACAACAGTTTAACTAGTTCATGTTTGTGCTGAAAGGACAATGAATTAAAATGAATGTGATCAAATGTTTACTGTGCAGCTGATTTCAGACAGACGGGTGAGAGGGAGAGAGACGGGTGAGAGAGGGAGATGCAGGTGAGTCAGACAGGTGAGAGGGGAGAGAGAGAGAGAGAGAGAGAGAGACGGGTGAGAGAGGGAGATGCAGGTGAGTCAGACAGGAGAGAGGGAGAGAGAGAGAGAGAGACGGGTGAGAGAGGGAGATACAGGTGAGTCAGACAGGTGAGAGGGGAGAGAGAGAGAGAGAGAGACGGGTGAGAGAGGGAGATACAGGTGAGTCAGACAGGAGAGAGGGAGAGAGAGAGAGAGAGACGGGTGAGAGAGGGAGATACAGGTGAGTCAGGGAGGAGAGAGGGGAGAGAGAGAGAGAGAGAGAGAGAGAGAGACGGGTGAGAGAGGGAGATGCAGGTGAGTCAGACAGGAGAGAGGGGGAGAGAGAGAGAGAGAGACGGGTGAGAGAGGGAGATACAGGTGAGTCAGGGAGAGAGAGAGGGGGAGACGGGTGAGAGACAGGTGAGAGGGGGAGAGAGACGGGTGAGAGAGGGAGATGCAGGTGAGTCAGACAGGAGAGAGGGGGAGAGAGAGAGAGAGAGACGGGTGAGAGAGGGAGATACAGGTGAGTCAGGGGAGAGAGAGAGGGGGAGAGAGAGAGAGAGGGGAGAGAGAGAGACGGGTGAGAGAGGGAGATACAGGTGAGTCAGGGGAGAGAGAGAGGGGGAGACGGGTGAGTCAGACAGGTGAGAGGGGAGACCGTGAGTCAGGAGAGAGAGACAGGAGAGAGGGAGACGGTGAGAGAGACAGGTGAGAAGGGAGAGGGGAGAGAGAGACGGGTGAGAGAGGGAGATACAGGTGAGTCAGGGAGAGAGAGAGAGAGAGAGAGAGAGAGGGAGATACAGGTGAGTCAGACAGGTGAGAGGGGAGAGAGAGAGAGAGAGAGGGAGATACAGGTGAGAGGGGGAGAGAGAGAGATGCAGGTGAGTCAGACAGGAGAGAGGGAGAGAGAAGACGGGGAGAGAGGGAGATACAGGTGAGAGGGGGAGACCGGTGAGTCAGAAATGAGAGAGAGACAGGTGAGTCAGACAGGAACGAGGGAGAGACAGGTGAGTCAGACAGGAGAGAAAGACAGGTGAGAGAGGGGGATACGGGTGAGTCAGACAGGTGAGAGGGGGAGACCAGTGAGTCAGTAATGAGAGAGAGACAGGTGAGTCAAACAGGAGAGACAGGTGAGTCAGACAGGAGAGAGGGTGAGTCATAAATGAGAGAGAGACAGGTGAGTCAGACAGGAACGAGGGAGAGACAGGTGAGTCAGACAGAAGAGAGGGTGAGACAGGTGAGTCAGAAATGAGAGAGAGACAGGTGAGTCAGACAGGAACAAGGGAGAGACAGGTGAGTCAGACAGGAACAAGGGAGAGACAGGTGAGTCAGACAGGAGAGAGGGAGGGAGAGAGACAGGTGAGAGAGGGAGATACAGGTGAGTCAGACAGAAGAGAGAGACAGGTGAGACAGGGGGAGACAGGTGAGTCAAACAGGAGAGAGGGAGAGACAGGTGAGTCAGTAATGAGGGAGAGACAGGTGAGTCAAACAGGAGAGAGAGAGAGAGAGAGACAGGTGAGTCAGTAATGAGAGAGAGACAGGTGAGTCAAACAGGAGAGAGAGAG
This sequence comes from Hippoglossus stenolepis, assembly GCF_022539355.2. NCBI lineage: Eukaryota > Metazoa > Chordata > Actinopteri > Pleuronectiformes > Pleuronectidae > Hippoglossus > Hippoglossus stenolepis. Next base: position 587,713 of record NC_061485.1, read on the forward strand.
AGAGAGAGAGAGAGACAGGTGAGTCAAACAGGAGAGAGGGAGAGACAGGTGAGTCAAACAGGAGAGAGGGAGAGACAGGTGAGTCAGTAATGAGGGAGAGACAGGTGAGTCAAACAGGAGAGAGAGAGAGAGAGAGAGAGAGACAGGTGAGTCAGTAATGAGAGAGAGACAGGTGAGTCAAACAGGAGAGAGAGAGAGAGAGACAGGTGAGTCAGACAGGAGAGAGGGAGAGACAGGTGAGTCAAACAGGAGAGAGGGAGAGACAGGTGAGTCAGACACGAGAGAGGGAGAGACAGGAGGGAGACAGGAGCGAGGGAGAGACAGGTGAGCCAGACAGGAGAGAGAGAGACAGCTGAGTCAGACAGGAGAGAGGGAGGTGTGAGGGAGAGAGAGAGAGACAGGAGAGGGAGAGAGACAGGTGAGAGAGAGAGACAGGAGGGGAGAGAGAGAGAGACAGGTGAGTCAGACAGGAGAGAGAGAGACAGGTTAGTCAGACAGGAGAGAGGGAGAGACAGGAGGGAGACAGTAGCGAGGGGGAGACAGGTGAGAGAGAGAGAGAGAGAGAGACAGGTGAGTCAGACAGGAGAGAGAGAGACAGGTTAGTCAGACAGGAGAGAGGGAGAGACAGGAGGGAGACAGTAGCGAGGCGGAGACAGGGGAGAGAGAGAGAGAGAGAGACAGGGAGTCAGACAGGAGAGAGAGAGAGAGAGGTGAGTCAGACAGGAGAGAGAGAGACAGACAGGTGAGTCAGACAGGAGAGAGAGAGAGAGAGAGAGACAGGTGAGTCAGACAGGAGAGAGAGAGAGACAGGTTAGTCAGACAGGAGAGAGGGAGAGACAGGAGGAGACAGTAGCGAGGCGGAGACAGGTGAGAGAGAGAGAGAGAGAGACAGGGGAGTCAGACAGGAGAGAGAGAGAGAGAGAGGGTGAGTCAGACAGGAGAGAGAGAGAGAGACAGGTGAGTCAGACAGGAGAGAGAGAGAGAGAGAGAGAGAGAGACAGGTGAGTCAGACAGGAGAGAGAGAGAGAGACAGGTGAGTCAGACAGGAGAGAGAGAGAGAGAGAGAGCAGGGAGTCAGACAGGAGAGAGAGACAGACAGGTGAGTCAGACAGGAGAGAGAGAGACAGACAGGTGAGTCAGACAGAGAGAGAGAGAGAGAGGTGAGTCAGACAGGAGAGAGAGAGACAGACAGGTGAGTCAGACAGGAGAGAGAGAGAGAGAGAGAGAGAGAGAGAGAGAGAGAGAGAGAGAGGAGAAGAGACAGGGGAGTCAGACAGGAGAGAGAGAGAGAGAGAGAGAGACAGACAGACAGACAGACAGAGAGAGAGGAATAATTGCATCACGTGTCATGTGACCCCTCAGTGTCACATTTATTATAATTTATTGGTGACATCACTTTCTCACATGACTACAGGCGACATCACTGTCACATGACATCGACCAGTGACAGAGTATTTCACCTGTGTTTTATTTTGAAAGTAACAGTGTCTCTTCCTGTCGAGACAGGTTGATGTCATTCTGACGAGCAGCTGAGATGTCCAATGACAGCCAGGCATCAGTGAAGGGGGAGGCAACCATAATTCTGTCTCCCTCTGGCTCCACCTCCTCACAGGGACCGCCCCTGTCTCCGTCCACAACGTCCAAACCACCTGAGCTGCCAGGTACACCTGTCTGTCTGTGTCCCCTGTCTGTCTGTGTCCCCTGTCTGTCTGTCTGTGTCACCTGTCTGTCTGCGTCACCTGTCTGTCTGTGTCCCCTGTCTGTCTGTCTGTGTCCCCTGTCTGTCTGTGTCACCTGTCGGTCTGTCTGTGTCCCCTGTCTGTCTGTCTGTCTGTGTCCCCTGTCTGTCTGTCTGTCTGTGTCCCCTGTCTGTCTGTCTCCCCTGTCGGTCTGTCTGTGTCCCCTGTCTGTCTGTGTCACCCGTCTGTCTCTCAGATAGCTGGTCCAGTCTTGATGGTCTAAGTGTTGGTCTCTCTCTCTGACCTGTCTGTCTCTCTGACCTGTCTCTCTCTCTCCTCTCTCTCTCTCTCTCTCTCTCTCTCTCTCTCTCTCTCTCTCTCTCGACCTGTCTGTCTCTCGACCTGTCTGTCTCTCAGATGAGCTGGTCCAGGCTGGATGGTCTAAGTGTTGCTCTCTCTCTCTGACCTGTCTCTCTCTCTGACCTGTCTGTCTCTCAGATGAGCTGGTCCAGGCTGGATGGTCTAAGTGTTGCTCTCTCTCTCTGACCTGTCTCTCTCTCTCTGACCTGTCTGTCTCTCAGATGAGCTGGTCCAGGCTGGATGGTCTAAGTGTTGGTCTCTCTCTCTCTGACCTGTCTCTCTCTCTCTGACCTGTCTGTCTCTCAGATGAGCTGGTCCAGGCTGGATGGTCTAAGTGTTGCTCTCTCTCTCTGACCTGTCTCTCTCTCTCTGACCTGTCTGTCTCTCAGATGAGCTGGTCCAGGCTGGATGGTCTAAGTGTTGGTCTCGGAGGGAGAACCGACCATATTATTTTAACAGGTTCACCAATCAGAGCCTGTGGGAGGTGCCGGTGCTCGGTCAGCATGACGTCATTGTGAGTAAAGTTTGCTTGTCATCTGACATCATTTCCTGTTTACACACAGTAATCATTGGATTCTCTAGATTATATTTTATATATGAACTGACCATAGTATATACCTGTTTGTCTGCAGTCCGATCCTTTAGGTCTGAATGCGGCTCCAGCAGAAGGTGGGGACAGTAACCATGGTAATGGTCAGAGGAAGAGGAGGAGCTCTGAGGAGCAGGGGGCGGGGCCCAACAGCCTTAAACGAGCTAAGGTAAGAACAGCCCATCTGAGTGCTCACTAAAGGGGATTCAGATTCCTCTGAGGTGGAGGACAACTAGTCGCCGTCTGTTACTTCACTGTGACGTTAGCATGAGCTTCCTCAAACAGTTCACAGCTGAATTTGTACAAGCGACAGGAGGTGATTTGTTCTTGTGGTCTGAACTGTCGCCCTGTAAATGGGTCACAGTGTGCAGTGGATTATGGGAAACTGTGTCGTCTGTTTCCAGGTGGAGCCCACCACGCCCATCTCTCCCAGCACCCCCGGGCTCAAACCCTGGAGCTCTGCCCCTGAGGACAAACAGGCCCAATCAGCTACACCCGCAACTCTAAGTCTTGCCCCCGCCCCCTACAGACCAGCTGTGTGAGTGCTGAAGCCGCACCTTTCTTTTTGCATCTCTTGACATCCTGTGGATTTACTTTAACATTGTTGTCGTCTTCAGGATCTACTGGGATCTGGACATCCAAACCAACGCTGTGATCAGAGAGCACCCCTCCGCCAATCACCTGCCCCCTCATCCTGAAATCGAGCTGCAGCGAGCTCAGCTCGTCACGAAGCTGAGACAACACTACCACGAGCTGTGTCACCAGAGAGAAGGTAGAGAGAAACTGACCGTCTGGCACAGAGTCAGTGAAACACTGTAAGGCTGTTTAAATAGTGTCTGGTCAGTTTGTGTTCCACATGTGAAGCAGCAGCAGGAGATTATACGGGTCAGCCTCGTTCACAACAACAGGAACATGTCCGGATTAACTGACTCGCATTCAGAACAGTTCAGTCTGAAATCAGCTTTAGTTTAACATGAACAGCGAGATCAGCTGAGGTTGAGTAGCCCTCCATACAGCTGATTCAAGAGTTAAACATCTGTCTGTCTCACGCTCTCTCTCCCGCTGTCTGTTCAGGTATTGATCCTCCTCGCGAGTCGTTTAATCGTTGGCTACTGGAGAGGAAAACGATTGACAAAGGTCATGACCCTTTACTGCCGAGTGACTGTGACCCCATCATCTCCCCGTCCATGTTCAGAGAGGTCATGAACGACATCCCCATCAGGTACCTGCCTGCCTGCCTGTCTGTCAATCTGTTTTTCTCACCACCTGTCTCACCTCCTGCCTGTCTCACTTTTCAGGTTGTCTCGTATTAAGTACAAAGAAGAAGCTCGCAAGCTGCTGTTCAAATACGCTGAGGCTGCCAAGAAGATGATCGACTCTAGGTAGGTCACAATATGAGGTCATCAACTGAAAGGTGGGTTGGTGTTGAGGGAGCTGTGACTTGTGACCTCTGACCTGTCCAGGAATGCGAGTCCAGAGAGCAGGAAGGTGGTGAAGTGGAACGCTGAAGACACCATGAGCTGGCTGCGTCGAGATCACTCCGCCAGCAAAGAGGACTACATGGTAACAGTTGACCTTGGCTGTTTTCACTGCCGGCTGACCTTTGAACTCCTTTGAATTTACTCTGTAAACCTTTATCAAGATGTTTCATAAGAGCAGCCCGGGTCAAAGTTGAATATTTTTTAGCTGATAACTGTGTGTGTGTGTGTGTGTGTGTGTGTGTGTGTGTGTGTGTGTGTGTGTGTGTAGGATCGTCTGGAACACCTGAGGCAGCAGTGTGGTCCTCACGTTACCGCCGTCGCCAAAGACTCCGTCGAAGGAATTTGCTCTAAGATCTATCAGCTGTCTGCAGAGTACAGCCGCCGCCTGAGACACACACACCTGAGTCTGCTGCAGGAGCCACCTACAGGTACACACACACACACACACACACACAGTTAGGTCTTGTGCTGTGTTACTTATACATGTGTGTTGGTTTGTGTGTTTTTAGAGGCGTGTGCGTCCCCTCAGCAGTCGCGGCTTGTCTACTGTTACCCTGTGCGTCTGGCAATCGCCTCGCCGCCGCTCCCCCGGGTGGAACTGCACTTTGAAAACGACGTGGCGTGTTTGCGTTTCAGGGGAGAGATGGTCAAGGTCAACAGAGGTCACTTCAGCAAACTGGTCAGTGCCACTGCTATTACCATGACTTCCTGCAAATGTTTAACATTAAAAGTCCTCCAGGAAGTTTTAATGTGAAACATGTGAAGTCAATTTCACTGTTCACCAGCAGAGGGCGACACTAACCTGGAAACATCTGTCTCTCTGGCTCTGTGGTTACCATGGTTACAGGAGCTGTTGTACAGGTACAGCTGTATTGACGATCCTCGCTTTGAGAAGTTTCTGTCCAGAGTCTGGTGCCTCCTGAAGAGATACCAGGTCAGCTGACTCTCTGTCAACCAATCAGCTTCGAGTTTCTGCCAGCTGACAGCGGGTGTCGGAGCTCAGTGGTTAACTAGGTGTGTTTGTGTGTCCAGGAGATGTTTGGCAGCGGTGCTAATGAGGGGACAGGCCTGCAGGGGGCACTGCCGGTGGCAGTGTTTGAAGCCTTGAACCGACAGTTTGGTGTTTCCTTCGAGTGCTTCGCCTCTCCGCTCAACTGCTACTTCAAACAGTTCTCCTCGGCTTTCCCCGATATTGACGGCTTCTTTGGATCTAGAGGGTGAGACGGAAATCTGTGAGCTGTGGGACTGCGGCGGGCGGTTTGTCGACACCGTGTGAGTAACTGAGTGTGTGTTTTCAGGCCCTTCCTGTCCTTCTCTCCAGTCAGTGGCTCGTTTGAAGCCAACCCTCCGTTCTGTGAAGAGATGATGGATGCAATGGTGACACACTTCGAGGTCAGTGTAGCATCCTGGTCTGTAGTGGTCTGTACTGGTCCTGAATGTGCTGCTGACTGATGGTCTGTCTCCGTCAGGACCTTCTGGATCAGTCCTCGGAGCCTCTGTCCTTCATCGTCTTTGTTCCTGAGTGGCGTGACCCCGTGACCCCGGCTCTGACTCGCATGGAGGGAAGTCGATTCCTCCGTCATCAGCTGAGTGTCCCCGCCTACGAGCATGAGTATCGATCTGGGAGTCAGCACATCTGCAATAGGTACTAATACTACACTATGTGTACTAATACTGTACTAATACTACACTGATACAACACTGTGTACTGATACTAGACGGTGTGCACTGATACTACACTGTGTACAAAGTCTACACTGGAACTACACTTTGTGTACTAAGTTTACACTGATACTACACTTTGTGTACTAAGTTTACACTGATACTACACGTGTGTACTAAGTTAACACTGATACTACACTGTGTACTTAGTCTACACTGATACTACACTGTGTGTACTAAGTCTACACTGATACTACACTGTGTACTTAGTCTACACTGATACTACACTGTGTGTACTAAGTCTACACTGATACTACACTGTGTACTTAGTCTACACTGATACTACCCTGTGTGTACTAAGTTAACACTGATAATACACTGTGTACAAAGTCTACACTGGAACTACACTGTGTACTAAGTCTACACTGATACTACACTGTGTGTACTAAGTTTACACTGATACTACACTTTGTGTACTAAGTTTACACTGATACTACACTGTGTGTACTAAGTTAACACTGATACTACACTGTGTGTACTAAGTCTACACTGATACTACACTGTGTGTACTAAGTTAACACTGATACTACACTGTGTACTAAGTCTACACTGATACTACACTGTGTATACTAAGTTTACACTGGAACTACACTGTGTACTAAGTCTACACTGATACTACACTGTGTGTACTAAGTTTACACTGATACTACACTTTGTGTACTAAGTTTACACTGATACTACACGGTTTTGTAAATACTACACAGTACTACATTAATACTCCACTCCTTGTGTTGTTAGGGAGGAGATGTCGTACAGGGCGGTCCACGGTACTGCGGTTCTCTTCCTTCAGAATAACGCAGGTTTTGTGAAGTGGGCTCCAACTCCGGAGCGTCTGGCAGAGCTGACGAAGGCGTACCGCCCCTCCTCCGCTCGCCCCTCCTCCCTGTCTTCTCCAGGCCCTGCCAACGTTGCTCCAGGAGACAAAGACTCCACCCCCAAGGCCTCTGATAGGACGCAGAGCAGTGTGACGTCACCAGGGAGCCATGACAACAACAACAACAACAACAACGACAACAGTAGCAGCAGTAGCAGCAGTAGTCCTCAGGACAAGATGGCTGCCGTGTAGAGGGGCGGGGCTTGTAGTGTAGTCCTGGCCCCTCCCCTTGTTGTCTGTTCAGATTGTCCCTCACCAGCACCTGTAGCTCACCCTCAGCTTCTCTCAACATACCCATCATGCAGTTCTGTGGCGGCTGCCAGCCGGGGGCAAAGAGCCACGCTGATACCTTAACCTTTAATTGTACCGTCGACTCACCATCATCCCTGTGGTCTGTTTCAGCCCTGTCCACTCCAGCTGTTCTGATTGGTCGAGGCTGATATCACAGAATCTGGAGCTTTGGGTTCAAGTCGGGACATGGTGCCGTAGGAAGGCAACCAATGAGAGCAGAGTTAAATTAGTGAGCAGCGACGTGTTTGAGCTCCAGCAGAAAAACCTCTTCATTCACCTGTGATGTCATCTGTGTTGTCACTTCTCCTCTGGGCCAGAGGACTTCTCATTGGTCCCCTCACCGACTGGGCTTGGTGATTGGTTGACAAGGCAGCTATCGTTTCTATTGGACAGAATCCAGCAGCGACCCGCTTCAGGCCCTGCCTCCTCATGATCTTCTGGCCAATCAGTGCCAGGGCGCATTGTGGGAGACTGAGTATTCAGCCGGCAGGAGCATCCAGAGTGAGGTCATATTAACTGGTGGAAGGAGGCGGAGTCAGAACTGGGATTCGGACTGGTCGGTGAGGGCGCTGAGAGAAGGACGCTACCTTCCTGCCTCGTCAGAGGTCCCATCACTTCCTGAGGGAGTGTGGGACAGCTCCTCTGATTGGCCGATGGGCGGTCCGATCAGACGTCTGTCACCGTGTAGATACTGTACAGTGAAACTGTTTATGTTCTTTTCCTTGTCTGTTTTTTTTAATTTAATTTAAGGTTTTTTAAAGAGATTAACTGTTTCCTGTTTGACAAAGTTCTGAACCAAAGTGAAGAAGAAGAAAATGTTTGTGTGTAAAAGAAAACGTGTTTGAGCGACGGCAACGCTGAACAGTGGGAAACGTGACGCCGACGTCAAACAGGAAATGCTTCCGCATATTTTTATATACTTCTTTTTGTCCTTGGTGCATGAATCTTTGGACTCTGAATGACGCTTGTGATCCTGAATGTTTCCTCCCAGTCTCTGACTGAGCGGTCCTTTGAGCTAAGCTGACTGATAAGCTAGGCTAACGCTGGACTGTGAACATCATAATGATGAAAACAAACTGGAGACATTTTCTTGTAACTAATGAATTAATTGGATCACAATATTAACGCTCTTGTAATTTTGAGATAAAATCCTGTGACGACCTTTGACACGTGTGATGTTTCTCTTCATTTTCTGATTTTCTTAATGTTTAATAAAATAGTTTTGTTTTATGACAAAAACAATTGATTTGATTTAATTCAAGTTTTCACGTGATAAAACATTTAAGATGTTTGTCACATGTTAAAATAAGATTATATTTTTTCATTAAAACTCAAATTGAATTAAACGTTGTCTCCCGTGAGAGTTACATATTTTCAGGTGATTCAAACTAAAGATTCTGATGATTACTTTCCTGACTGATGAATAATTGTTCTCCAGTTTGTTTGTCTTTAGTTAACGTGTTTGTGGTTCTCTGATGACGTGAGGATGGAGACTGGACTTGTGTAAATGAAGTCTGTCCCTCGTCCTCCTTAGACTGAAATATAGAAATATATTCAACCAGAGATGCAGACCGGGTGTTTTTACTACAGTACACGTTCTCACGAGAACCCAGATGACTGACGATAACACTAGTGTCAGAATTTAAACTGAATCAGTGACGTTTAACATTTAAACATCACTTTTCATCACAATATCACAGCTTCGTATTTATACTTTTCAGAGAACTCGTCACTTCCGTGTATCAACCCAATAAACAAATCCTGACATTTCAAAATAAAGCTTGTTTTTAGATCGGTGTAGGTGGGGCTTTTACTTTGAAATGACACCGGATGCGCTGCAGAAGCTGTAGCTTCACAGCGGAAGTGAACGTTATTTCCTGGATCAGACGTTGATCAGCGGATCATTGATTATCGATCATCTGTCACTCAGCTCTGTGCTAACAGAGTTAGCTTTAGCTGTGGTTAGCTCACACTAGCAGAGTTAGCTCAGTTAGACCCGGATCACAAACCTTCCTCCATGGGAGCCCACCGCAGCGAGGGAGGCCGGGACTGGCTGCAGCAGGACGGACAGGAGCAGCTGGAGCAGACCCCGGTGAGAGCTGCCGGGGGTTAGCGGGTTAGCGGGTTAGCTTAGCGCAATGCTAACCCTTTTGATTCAGTTGTTTGAACTTTTAACAAACTCATGTGATCTGCTCAGGTTTCACTGCAGCTACAAGCTAAGCTTAGCTAAAAGAAACCACTAGCTAAATGTCGCGATAGTTCAGCGTCACCGAGAAACATCATGTTAACTAGTCACCATGTTTACTGGTCATCATCTTAACTGGTCACCATGTTAACTGGTCACCATGTTAACTGGTCACTAGGTTAACTGGTCACCATGTTAACTGGTCATCATCTTAACTGGTCACCATGTTAACTGGTCACCATGTTAACTGGTCACTATGTTAACTGGTCATCATCTTAACTGGTCATCATGTTAACTGGTCACCATGTTAACTGGTCACCATGTTAACTGGTCACTATGTTAACTGGTCATCATCTTAACTGGTCACCATGTTAACTGGTCATCATGTTAACTGGTCACTAGGTTAACTGGTCATCATGTTAACTGGTCATCATGTTTACTGGTCACCATGTTAACTGGTCATCATGTTAACTGGTCACTAGGTTAACTGGTCATCATGTTAACTGGTCACCATGTTGACTGGTCACCATGTTAACTGGTCATCATGTTAACTGGTCATCATGTTAACTGGTCACCATGTTAACTGGTCACCATGTTTACTGGTCATCATGTTAACTGGTCATCATGTTAACTGGTCACCATGTTTACTGGTCATCATGTTAACTGGTCACCATGTTAACTGGTCACCATGTTTACTGGTCATCATGTTAACTGGTCATCATGTTAACTGGTCACTATGTTAACTGGTCATCATCTTAACTGGTCATCATGTTAACTGGTCACCATGTTAACTGGTCACCATGTTTACTGGTCATCATGTTAACTGGTCATCATGTTAACTGGTCACTAGGTTAACTGGTCATCATGTTAACTGGTCATCATGTTAACTGGTCATCATCTTAACTGGTCATCATGTTAACTGGTCATCATGTTAACTGGTCACTAGGTTAACTGGTCATCATCTTAACTGGTCATCATGTTAACTGGTCATCATCTTAACTGGTCATCATGTTAACTGGTCATCATGTTAACTGGTCACCATGTTAACTGGTCATCATGTTAACTGGTCACCATCTTAACTGGTCATCATGTTAACTGGTCACCATGTTAACTAGTCACCATGTTTACTGGTCATCATCTTAACTGGTCATTATGTTAACTGGTCATCATGTTAACTGGTCACCATCTTAACTGGTCATCATGTTAACTGGTCGTCATGTTAACTGGTCGTCATCTTAACTAGTCACCATGTTTACTGGTCACTAGGTTAAATGGTCATCATCTTAACTGGTCACCATTTTAACTGGTCATCATGTTAACTGGTCACCATCTTAACTGGTCACCATGTTAACTGGTCACTATGTTAACTGGTCATCATGTTAACTGGTCATCATGTTAACTGGTCACCATGTTAACTGGTGATCATCTTAACTGGTCATCATGTTAACTGGTCACCATGTTAACTGGTGATCATCTTAACTGGTCACCATGTTAACTGGTCACCATGTTAACTGGTCATCATGTTAACTGGTCATCATCTTAACTGGTGATCATCTTAACTGGTCACCATCTTAACTGGTCATCATGTTAACTGGTCACCATGTTAACTGGTGATCATCTTAACTGGTGATCATCTTAACTGGTCATCATGTTAACTGGTCACCATCTTAACTGGTCACCATGTTAAAAGGTCATCATCTTAACTGGTCATGTTAACTGGTCATCATCTTAACTGGTCACCATCTTAACTGGTCACCATCTTAACTGGTCATCGTCTTAACTGGTCATCATGTTAACTGGTCATCATGTTCGGGTTACGGTAACTGTTATGTTCTCTTTATTTTCAGAAACCGTGGAACGTGATGATCAAACACAGACAGATTCACAGACGAGGACGACGCTCGCACATGACTGTCAGGTCAGTACTGGTTTATAATGGTTAATAGTATATTATACTTTACATAACACCAGAGATAAACCTAGTGTGTGTGTGTGTGTGTGTGTGTGTGTGTGTGTGTGTAGCTACACAGATCCTCAGGTGTCCATGGACCTGTTGAGGGCGGTGCTTCAGCCCAGCTTCAATGATGACATCATGGCTGTGTTCAGGAAGTACCAGAAGGTCAGAGGTCAAAATAATTCAATGTGTTTTTCTCCGTGACATGTGACACCTGAGCAGGTGTGAACTGCTATAACTTATCATTACAATATATAAATACAGCTGTTATAACTTATTATCACAATACATAAATACATCACAATGTTGTATTGCTTTTAATGTGTTTGTGTATATTTTTACGTGTTTGTGTTTCAGTTCTTTGAGAAAGCTGCTCAGAACGTGAAGGTGAATGTAGGTGATGACGTTCAGACTGATCAGCTGATCAAAGAGGCCTGCAGGAACGTTCTAGAACATGTAAGCTAATTTACTGTCATCTGACCCTGAAGGTCATGTGACCCTGAAGGTCATGTGACCAACTGTACTCACCTGTCTCTCTCTGTGGTTACCATGGTTTCCTCTGATGACATCACCAGGCCAAACAGCTCTTTCCAGAGGGGGAGGTGAAGAAAGTTCGGTCAGAGATCGCAATCAAGGTAGGAGCCTTCAAACTGACCAATCAGATCATTAGCCACAGTAACAACCTGATTCTTCTTCTTGTTTTGATTCTTGACAGAGAACCAGACCTGCTGACGACGACTGCAGTCAAAGAGGAAGTCCCCTGCTCAAGAAGGTAGTGTGACCTCTGACCTCTGACTGTTGGCTCAGACTCTAAACACTGATGTGCTCAGGTGTATGAGGTACAGTCGGACAGGTGTGAGACAGTTGTATGAGATACAGGTGTGAGACAGTTGTATGAGATACTATGGGACAGGTGTGAGACAGTTGTATGAGATACAGGTGTGAGACAGTTGTATGAGATACTATGGGACAGGTGTGAGACAGTTGTATGAGATACAGGTGTGAGACAGTTGTATGAGATACTATGGGACAGGTGTGAGACAGTTGTATGAGATACTATGGGACAGGTGTGAGACAGTTGTATGAGATACAGGTGTGAGACAGTTGTATGAGATACAGGTGTGAGACAGTTGTATGAGATACAGGTGGACAGGTGTGAGACAGTTGTATGAGATACAGGTGTGAGACAGTTGTATGAGATACAGGTGGACAGGTGTGAGACAGTTGTATGAGATACAGGTCTGAGACAGTTGTATGAGATACTGTGGGACAGGTGTGAGACAGTTGTATGAGATACAGGTGTGAGACAGTTGTATGAGATACAGGTGGACAGGTGTGAGACAGTTGTATGAGATATAGGTGTGAGACAGTTGTATGAGATACAGGTGGACAGGTGTGAGACAGTTGTATGAGATACTGTGGGACAGGTGTGAGACAGTTGTATGAGATACTGGTGTGAGACAGTTGTATGAGATACAGGTGTGAGACAGTTGTATGAGATACTGTGGGACAGGTGTGAGACAGTTGTATGAGATACTGGTGTGAGACAGTTGTATGAGATACAGGTGTGAGACAGTTGTATGAGATACAGGTGGACAGGTGTGAGACAGTTGTATGAGATACTGTGGGACAGGTGTGAGACAGTTGTATGAGATACTGGTGTGAGACAGTTGTATGAGATACAGGTGTGAGACAGTTGTATGAGATACAGGTGGACAGGTGTGAGACAGTTGTATGAGATACAGGTGTGAGACAGTTGTGAGATACTGTCGGACAGGTGTGAGACAGTTGTGAGATACTGTCGGACAGGTGTGAGACAGGTGAAGGAATCGATTGTGTGAGTAACTGATTATTTTGTGTCCTCAGAGAAAAACCCGTCCCAGTGCCGCGCTCGTCTCGTCTGATCGACCTCTGACCTTCACCTCTCAGTGAGTACCTGACAGTGACATCATCAGTGTCCAGGTAGATCATCTCACCTGACGACCTTTGACCTTTTGTCCTCAGAGCGAAGCCGAAGCCTGATTCCATCAAGAGAGAAGGACCGAAGGTGAGATCACACCTGACATCAGCTCTGAAGATACACATGGTCGACAGCCCTCTGGTGGCTGGCTGCAGTATAGGTCATAAACCCCGGCATTCTCCAGGTTAGCAGATGGGACCTGGACCAAACTCTATCACATCGTTGTGTAATGATCCAGTGTCTTTGTATTTCAGTGGGATCCGTCCAGACTCAATGATAGCAGCACGTTTGTTCTTGGCTCCAGAGCAAACAAGTGAGTCTACAACATGTCCAGTACATGCTATTTACATGTTTGTATGTGAGGGTCAGTCCAGACACCAGGTGGTGCTGTTGATCACCTCTGTCCTCTTTTAATGTTTCCTCTGACCTCAGTGGGTGTGGATGTGTGATTGTATATGCTGTATCTGTCTTTTCAAATTAAAAGTGCTCTGTGTTGTGGTATTGGGAAGTTGAGCTTCCTGTTGACAATCAGCTGATGATTGAGAGAGATAAACTGTTAATTAGAAATTCTTCTGCTATTATAAAAGAGTTACTGAAGGTTTCTAATGTCTGTTGTTTATAAAATAATAAACATGTCGTAAAAAAAGTTTTATCAGCTGATCAAGAGGTGAAAGGTCACCTGACACTGATGTCACTGTGCAGGGCGCTGGGGATGGGCGGGACCAGAGGACGAATCTACATCAAACACTCCGACCTGTTCAAGGTAACAAACGCACACTCACCTCCAGCGTTGATGGTACATCTCCAAAAATCTAATCTGAGCAGAGAATCCTGAACTGTGTGTGTGTGTGTGTCAGTTTGCTGCAGATGCACAGGATAAGCAGTGGTTGGCAGAGCGACATCACATGAGAGCGACAGGAGGAAAGATGGTGAGAAAATCTTCAGGTCAGAGTCGGTTCAGGATTAGTTTTATTAAATCTCCTCCTCCGGACGTGGAGATGCTAACGGACTTAGCCACACGATGTGTCCGAGGGTCCATGAACGCACCTCGTAGGAGACATCAGAGACATTGAGTCTAAACACTTTGTGTAAATGACGTCATTCCCAGTTGAATATGAAAGTGGGGGCGTGTGGTCACTTGATGACGTCACAGCAGCAGGATGGAGGCAGGTTATGTTTTATTACGTCTGAAGAATCAGTCACTAGTTACTCCCCCATCAGAGTGCTGAGGAGATGATGAGGGAGGTTTCATTTCAGTGAACTATCCCTTTAAGTGATTGTCTCACTCTGTTAATAAAGATGGATGACAAAACAGCTCGCAAATCATCTTGATCGCCCCCAAGTGGCTGTCTGCAGTTACTTCATAAACCCTCCTCCTCCATGTTAGCAGATGGGACATGAACCAAACTAAAGAATCAAAGTAGACATTAAATAAATGTTTGTAAAGATGTTTCTGTCATTTCAGGTCGTTATCTCACTGATGTTTGTTAAAGTGTTTCTGGTTAGTTAGGATTTTATCAGTTATTTGATGATATAAAAACAGGCTGAGACATCATGATTGACAGCTGACACTGACTCAGGGTTGATGAGAGTGTATGGGCGGGACCTGGATACCATGGCCCCTCCTCCTGCAGAGGGGTAGATGACGTTACTTTACTAATACACAGTCCTGCTGTCCTCACATCGGCTCATTCGGACACGATGCAGTTTTTACTCGGGGGCTGACGTGAGACACTCTTGACAAAGTCTGATGCCTCTCACTCGAAAATACGGCCTCAATGCAGAGTTCAATGCAGGTCTGAAAGCAGCTTTAGTTTCCACCTGTACGACTGCACCTGAAGGCACCACTGCTGTTTGTGTTCAGGCCTACCTGCTGATCGAAGAAGACATCCAGGATCTGTCCCGCAGCGACGAGTACAAGTGAGTCTGTCTCCATGGTAACCAGCTCTACAGGTTTGCCCCCACCCCTGTTGTTACCACGGTAACTGTGTGTGTGTGTGTGTGTGTGTGTGTAGGGACTGTCCTGACGTCAGGATGGACGAGATGAAGCCGTTCTCAGTTCCTTCGTGGATGATTGACAAGATGAAGAGAGCCATGGAGGCTCAGAGAGATGCTGACCTCTGACCTCCACCCCATCAGAGAGCAATCATGTGATTCACATTCTCTGCCCTGATTGGCTCCTTCTATCCTTTCATTTATACTGTTTTTTAACAAAAATTAATAAAACTTTCTGACCAGAAGACGTGTTTTTCATTACATTACATTTAGTGCTGCTAAAGTGCTTTGTGTCCTGATGTCCATGTGGAGCTGGTTCCACCGTTTAGGAGCCAGGACAGGAAACAGTCCTGATGTTGTTGAGTGACAGCTGTCCCTCGCAGTGAGGGAGCAGCTGATTGGCCGATGCAGAGCGACGTGGACGGACTGGGTGTGAGGTTTGACCATGTCCTGGATGTAGACTGGACCCGATCCGGTCACAGCACGGTACCAAGTACTAGTGTTTTGAAACGGATGCAGCCACTGGTAACCAGTGAAGGAGCGGAGTGAACTCAGGTTAAAGACCAGTGGAGCTGCTGGTTTCTGGATGAGCTGCAGAGGTCGGGTGGCAGCAGCAGGTAGACTTGCCAGGAGGGGGGGGCAGTAGTCTATAGGCCTGAGATGACCAGAGACTGGACCAGAACCAGAACCTGAGAAGGGGACATATTCTCCTGATGTTGTGCAGCATGTATCTACAGGAACGTGTATCTAATCATGATCCAGAACTGATTCCTGAAGAATCTACTAATGTTTAAATCTAAAATCATCTCAACTGAGCAGAAGGTTGAGTCTCATTCACAAGGTTGTGACATCACAGACTTTATTTATAAAAATAAACATAGGCAGGTAGTGGCATTGTGGGGGGGCGGCATCACTCAATCCCTTCCTGCTTATCTTTGATGGCGACTCGGAAGCGTTCCTCCAGAAGAGACAGCTCGCTGATCAGATCTGTGATGGCGTTTGTAAACGCTTCCTGTCAAAACAACGAAAATCATTTCCTGTTAATAAAACACCTCGACCTATCAAAGTGTGTGTGTGTGTGTGTGTTACCTGTGGACTGTAGTCAGGTGTGTGTGTGTGTGTGTTACCTGTGGACTGTCGTCAGGTGTGTGTGTGTGTGTTACCTGTGGACTGTCGTCAGGTGTGTGTGTTACCTGTGGACTGTAGTCAGGTGTGTGTTACCTGTGGACTGTAGTCAGGTGTGTGTGTGTGTGTGTTACCTGTGGACTGTAGTCAGGTGTGTGTGTGTGTTACCTGTGGACTGTAGTCAGAGGTGTGTGTGTGTTACCTGTGGACTGTAGTCAGGTGTGTGTGTGTGTGTGTTACCTGTGGACTGTAGTCAGGTGTGTGTGTTACCTGTGGACTGTAGTCAGGTGTGTGTGTGTGTTACCTGTGGACTGTAGTCAGGTGTGTGTGTTACCTGTGGACTGTAGTCAGGTGTGTGTGTTACCTGTGGACTGTAGTCAGGTGTGTGTGTGTTACCTGTGGACTGTAGTCAGGTGTGTGTGTTACCTGTGGACTGTAGTCAGGTGTGTGTGTGTTACCTGTGGACTGTAGTCAGGTGTGGTCTGGACTCTGATGACGATCTTGTGTTCTAGAGGATGAGGAACCTTATAACCAGCGAACAGAACCTGAGGATCCTTCAACAGCTGACTGGAAAACAAACAAACCAACATGAGCAGGTTTGTATCCAATGTATAAAAAGAGCTTTACATCAAATCTGATGTTTCATTATAAAAATAGTTTTAGAGCACTTCCTGTCAGGACTCAATTAGAACCTTTCACAATAAAAGGTGAAAACTAGTACTGAGCCCTCTCTCAGGCCTCTGTGTGGCATCCTGTTAGCATGTGTGTAGCATCTGATTAGCTGTGACTGTAGCCTCCTGTTAGCATTGTGTGTAGCCTCTGTTAGCTGTGACTGTAGCATCCTGTTAGCATATGTGTAGCATCTGATTAGCTGTGACTGTAGCCTCCTGTTAGCATCGTGTGTAGCCTCTCATTAGCTGTGACTGTAGCCTCCTGTTAGCATGGTGTGTAGCCTCTCATTAGCTGTGACTGTAGCATCCTGTTAGCATGGTGTGTAGCCTCTCATTAGCTGTGACTGTAGCCTCCTGTTAGCATGGTGTGTAGCCTCTGTTAGCTGTGTGTGTAGCCTCCTGTTAGCATGGTGTGTAGCCTCTCATTAGCTATGACTGTAGCCTCCTGTTAGCATGGTGTGTAGCCTCTCATTAGCTGTGACTGTAGCCTCTGTTAGCTGTGACTGTAGCCTCCTGTTAGCATGGTGTGTAGCCTCTCATTAGCTGTGACTGTAGCCTCCTGTTAGCATGGTGTGTAGCCTCTCATTAGCTGTGACTGTAGCCTCCTGTTAGCTGTGACTGTAGCCTCCTGTTAGCATGGTGTGTAGCCTCTGTTAGCTGTGTCTGTAGCTTCCTGTTAGCATGGTGTGTAGCCTCTCATTAGCTGTGACTGTAGCCTCCTGTTAGCATGGTGTGTAGCCTCTCATTAGCTGTGACTGTAGCCTCTGTTAGCTGTGTCTGTAGCCTCCTGTTAGCATGGTGTGTAGCCTCTGTTAGCTGTGTCTGTAGCTTCCTGTTAGCATGGTGTGTAGCCTCTCATTAGCTGTGACTGTAGCCTCCTGTTAGCATGGTGTATAGCCTCTCATTAGCTGTGACTGTAGCCTCCTGTTAGCATGGTGTGTAGCCTCTGTTAGCTGTGTCTGTAGCCTCCTGTTAGCATGGTGTGTAGCCTCTGTTAGCTGTGTCTGTAGCTTCCTGTTAGCATGGTGTGTAGCCTCTGTTAGCTGTGTCTGTAGCCTCCTGTTAGCTGTGTCTGTAGCCTCCTGTTAGCTGTGTCTGTAGCCTCCTGTTAGCTGTGTCTGTAGCCTCCTGTTAGCATGGTGTGTAGCTTCTGTTAGCTGTGTCTGTAGCCTCCTGTTAGCTGTGTCTGTAGCCTCCTGTTAGCTGTGTCTGTAGCCTCCTGTTAGCATGGTGTGTAGCCTCTGTTAGCTGTGTCTGTAGCCTCCTGTTAGCTGTGTCTGTAGCCTCCTGTTAGCTGTGTCTGTAGCCTCCTGTTAGCATGGTGTGTAGCCTCTGTTATCTGTGTCTGTAGCCTCCTGTTAGCATGGTGTGTAGCCTCTGTTAGCTGTGTCTGTAGCCTCCTGTTAGCATGGTGTGTAGCCTCTGTTAGCTGTGTCTGTAGCCTCCTGTTAGCATGGTGTGTAGCCTCTGTTAGCTGTGTCTGTAGCCTCCTGTTAGCATGGTGTGTAGCCTCTGTTAGCTGTGTCTGTAGCTTCCTGTTAGCATGCTGTGTAGCCTCTGTTAGCTGTGTCTGTAGCCTCCTGTTAGCATGGTGTGTAGCCTCTGTTAGCTGTGTCTGTAGCTTCCTGTTAGCATGCTGTGTAGCCTCTCACGCTCGGATGATGTTGCCCAGTGTGTGGTCCTCTTTGTTCAGGGTGAACAGACACGCGTTGGGAACCTTCGTGTCTTTACTGATGCTGATCTTCTTCTCTCCTTCGAACAGCAGAAACGACTCGAAGGCGGGAGGCGCGTTCATCTTGTCTGAGGCAGAAACGACCACAGACTGGAAATAAAGAAACTACGAGCCGACTTCAAAATAACATCACGACTTCCGGCGCCTTCGTCTTCTTCTGTTGTCAGAGTCCAGGTGAGGAGCGCCCCCATGCGGACAGGAGCCAACCAGCTGATGAGCAATAACAGATGGTTCGTGTTTTAGTTTATGAACATATTTTATATTTCATATTCAAGTGTGTATTTATTTTTCTCTTTTCACCTCTGACCTAATGTAAGAAAATAAAGTGAAATAATAAATGAAATCTGGAAACATGAAATATCACAGAAATGTTTGTGAAAGTAAAATAAAGTAAATACTCGTAAATGCGAGAATAAATTTAGGGTAAAATGTAAAGTTTTATCAATTAAATATTATGAAATATGATTCAATATAATCCAATATAATTACTTTTAATAAATAATTACACATAAAAGGTGAAATCTGTTTATTTTTTCTTTTGTTTCCACTCTGTGATGTCACGTTACGGAAGTTCCTCCTGTCCAATAACAGCGCGGTTCCCATCGTTCTCACTCTTCTCATTGGTCAGCAGGAGGTGGTTTGTTTTTAAAAGTCTGGCGCTGATTGGCTGCGTCTGTGACGGAGCGTCAGTTTAAACCGGGGGGCGGCAGAGTGCTTGGTTTGAATCCGGCAGACGCAGCTTGGACCCGGACTCCCGGACACGGTGAGTCCCCGCGGTTCCACCAGGGTTAAACACCGGATTTAAGCACCGGATTCAACCGGGATTCAACCGGGATCCGTGCGGGTGTAAACGCGAGGAAGTGTTGCGTGTGTCCGCTGTGTGACGTCAGTGGTAAACAGGCTAATAGCGAAGCTAACGCTCAGGTAGCCTGCTGCTAGCTTGAAGCTAAAGCTGAAATCAGATGCTAACATGCGAATTCAGCGGATCCGTTAGCACTTTCCGTTAAGAGACACCGGACCGTCCGTTAAGAGACACCGACCGTCCGTTAAGAGACACGGACCGTCCGTTAAGAGACACCGGACCGGTCGTTAAGAGACACCGGACCGTCCGTTAAGAGACACCGGACCGTCCGTTAAGAGACACCGGACCGTCCGTTAAGAGACACCGGACCGTCCTTAAGAGACACCGGACCGTCCGTTAAGAGACACCGGACCGTCCGTTAAGAGACACCGGACCGTCGTTAAGAGACACCGGACCGTCCGTTAAGAGACACCGGACCGTTCGTTAAGAGACACCGGACCGGTCGTTAAGAGACACCGGACTGGTCGTTAAGAGACACCGGACTGGTCGTTAAGAGACACCGGACCGTCCGTTAAGAGACACCGGACCGTCCGTTAAGAGACACCGACTCGTCGTGGCGCGGACTGGGTAAGAGACACGGACCGTCCGTCAAGAGACACCGGACCGTCCGTTAAGAGACTCCGAGCGTCCGTTAAGAGACACCGGACCGTCCGTTAAGAGACCCGGACTGGTCGTTAAGAGACACCGGACCCTGGTCGAAGACACCGGACCTCCGTTAGACACTGACATCCGACTGGTCGTTCCGTTAGACACCGGACCGTCCGTTAAGAGACAAAGGCCTGGCGCCGTTAAGAGACACCGGACTGGTCGTTAAGAGACACCGGACTCGAAGAGACGACCGTCCGTTAAGAGACACGGACCGCGACAACCGGACCGTCCGTTAAGAGACACCGGACCGTCAAGAGACACCGGACCGTCCGTTAAGAGACACCGACCGTCCGTTAAGAGACACCGGACCGGTCGTTAAGAGACACCGGACTGTCCGTTAAGAGACACCGGACCGGTGGTTAAGAGACACCGGACTGGTCGTTAAGAGACACCGACTGGTCGAATACGGACTCGTCGTTAAGAGACCCCCGGCGTTAAGAGACACCGGACTGGTCGTTAAGAGACACCGGACCGGTCGTTAAGAGCACCGACTGGTCGTTAAGGACATCGAAGACCATCCGTTACAGGAGACACCGGACCGATTGTTAAGAGACACCGGACCGTTGTTAAAGACACTCCAGCCATAACCGACTGTTAAGACACCGGGGCCCCGGACATCGTTAAGAGACACCGGACCGTCCGTTAAGAGACACCGGACCGTCCGTTAAGAGACACCGGGCTCAGATGGACAGTTCAGAGGGAATAGTGTTTACTGATCCATCCGGTTACTAACGTTTCGCTGCTGACTACCGGGGATCGGAGCAGTGAGCGCGGTGTGTGTCCGGCTCTGACCCGGTCTTTGTCTCTGTCCAGCAGGAACCGGATCACTCCATCATGGCCTCTCAGAACATGGACCCCGCAGCGGGTGCAGCTTCCTCCACAGCCGCTCTGAAGCGGCAGCGCTACACCATGAAAAGATTCGGTGTCAAAATAAAAACTGCTTTGATGCAGAACCATCATTTCTTCTTAGCTTTGTTTCTTGCACTTCCCTACATTACTGTGTTGTGGTATGTGTTCAGTCTGTGAACGCACCAGGGAACTAATGAGTTGAAGTAATGATGAATAATAAATTAGATTTATGATAAAAACATTATGACTCAACATGAAACAGTTAATGAGAAAATTGAGACTTCACAAATTAATGATTTCTCAAAACAACTGAATAAACTTTGTAAAGAAGAATTACTTCTTAACAATGACACCACCTCAGTCTCACTCTGACAATATTAGGAAATCCAATTATTTATAATTAAGTGTCAATTGTCTCATTAATAGTTTCATGGTCATGTTCAACACATTTTCTGTATTCTCATTAATCGGTTCATTAAATAGTTGACTTGTTAATTATTTCATTCAGACTGTACAAATGTGTGGTCCTACAGGAAGGTCGCTTTTATTTTGAAGTGACTAACGTAATGCTTAACTCGCCTCTTGGTTCTGTCTGTTCTGCTGGTTCTGTTCTGATCCAGGTCTGGACCAGGTCCTGGGTCACTTCAATAAGGTCTGATCTGTAACGTGTGTGTGCGTGTGCGTGTGTGTGTGTGTGTGTGTAGGCTGCAGCAGGAGCTCATGACTCTGATGGTGAGTTTTTCTTTCATATCTGATGATGTCATCATTGTCAAGCGACCTGTCTCTCTGACATCATGTACCTGTCTGACAGATGTCCGGTGATAAGGGGATCTCAGCGTTTCCAGAATCAGATAATCTTTTTAAATGGGTCGGAACCATCAACGGAGCTCAGGGGACGGTACGTCCACACACACACACACACACACACACACACACACACACACACACACACACTCCACTGACCTGTCTCTCTCTCTCTCTCTCTGTTTCTGACCTGTGTCGCCTCTCAGTGTACCATGCTGTGATGACCTATCTCTGTCTCTCTCTCTCTCTCTCCGCCCGTCTCTCTGTGTCTCTCTCTCTCTCTCTCTCTCTCTCTCTACCTGTCTCTCTGTGTCTCTCTCTCTCTCTCTCTCTCTCTCTGTGTCTCTCTCTCTCTCTCTCTCTCTCTCTCTGACTGTCTCTCTGTGTCTCTCTCTCTCTCTCTCTCTCTCTCTGTGTCTCTCTCTCTCTCTCTCTCTCTGACCCGTCTCTCTGTGTGTCTGTCTCTCTCTCTCTCTCTCTCTCTCTCTGTCTCTCTCTCCTCTCTCTGACCTGTGTGTCTCTCAGGTGTACCATGCTGTCATGACCTGTCTCTGTCTCTCTCTGGTCACTTGTCTGTCTCAGGTGTACGAGGGCCTCAGGTACCGCCTGTCTCTGGATTTTCCCGCCGGTTATCCGTACCAGGCTCCTCGTGTGAAGTTTGTGACGCCGTGTTTTCATCCCAACGTGGACGAGAACGGATTCATCTGTCTTGACATCCTGAAGGAAAAGTGGTCGGCGCTGTACGACGTGCGCTCCATTCTCCTGTCCATCCAGAGCCTGCTGGGAGGTACTGTCAAAATATAGAAGCTGGGTTGACTGGTCAACATTATACTGGGCTGAGGACTTCAGGAAGTGATGTCACAATGACGTGTGTGTGGTTGTGTTTCAGAACCAAACAACGAGTCTCCTTTAAACCCGACGGCAGCCGAACTGTGGGACGATCAAGAAGGTGAGAGACACTCTTGCACAGAACTACACAATAATGAACGACACACTTTTCAGTGACGTTTGTGTTTCTGTGGAGAAAGTTCAAAGGGAGGAGTCATCTCATAATAATGATCAATTATATTTGATAATAATGTTCACATAAAGAAGGAAAATCATGAAAAACTTTGATTAATTGATTTGACACATTTAACTTCTTGTTAAATTCTTATTGATTAGTTTTGTTTATTGATCAAATCCTTTCCCAATCAAGAAACAGTCAATGATCTGTAGCTTTCTGGTTCAGTTCAAAGTCATTGGTTATTTATCATTGATCAGCTGTAAGCTCTGGCAGCAGGGGCTGATGGGAACTGTAGTTCTAACTCTGTTTGTCTCTTTCAGCCTTTAAAGCTCATCTACATTCGACCTTCCAGAAGTGAAGCAGCTCCACATCTTCTTCTTCCTCCTCCTCCTCTTCTTCATCTCCCTCTCTTTCTGTCTGTTACGTCTGTTTGTACAGTATTTTTATGTTAAATAAAGTTCTTAATTCAACACTATGACAACTCTTTTGTTTGAATTTTCAGTGTCTTAAAGTGATAAATTAAAACATCTATGTAACAGAAAATAATCAGTTCTGGGGCAAAAGAACTACATCTCCCATCAGCCCCCAGGTGAAGTAGCTGGATCAGCTGTTCAGATGAAGTCTGAAGCGTTGGACTTGATGCAGCGCTGACTGAACGTGATGCATGCTGGTCCGAGCACAGCATGCTTGTTACAATCTTTGCCCGATTTCATCCAGCGCTGCAAATCGTCACCAGGTCACGTGACCTTAAAAGATGGCGGGAGCGAGCTTGCTGCTGTCAGACAGATGTTCTCCAGCTGCTGCACCGGTGACGTCACAACTCTGCTCTGATTGGCTGAAGGCTTCATGACGTCTCTTTATGTTTTTATTTTAACAATTCAGATGTGTTTTCTGCTCTGTATATCCATAATTGTACGGTGTTAAAAGATATATATATATTTATGATTGTGTGAAGCTATACAACCACTGGCAGTGTTTCTATTCTGTTATTTCTTGTTTGTCTGATTAATACAGAAGAAAAACTCAAGTTTATTTCTCTACAAAGACGATGTGATGAATTTCGTCTCCTGTGTATTTACACGAGTTCAATATGGTTTAATTGAATTTTTCAGCTGAAACAAAGTTCTCAGTCGACTTCGTGGTCGAAAGCTCAGGAACCTTTAGTTGAGACTTCGGACAAACTCTGATCAGCTGTTGTTCCCATGAAGCAATCGTTCCACAGTCACCGACAGTTTTTACTTCCTGTTCATTCACATAAATATTTTTATCTCAGAATACGATACGATTGTCATCGCTGAGGTTTGAATGAAACATTTTACAGCTTTTTATTCGAAATAACTTATGTGAAATAATTATAACTTAACTTAATCTTCATACTTGCTGTTGTAACTTCATTTTATTGTATGGTTTAAAATATAGAGCACTTAGTTTGAACAGACATGAAACTGATTCTTCGTCAGCGATGACATGTCAGTGGTCATTGACAACGATTTGTTGATAATAATTCTGCTTCCTGTTTGTATGAATAAAGATGAGTTGAATCCCCCCCTCTTCTACCCAACACAGCCCAGTCCGCAGCAGGCGGCCATGTTGTTGGCAACGACCTCGACCTCCATCAGATCCTCCAGGGTGTCATTTGGCTCGTCCACCTCCCCGCGACCTTCGACCCAGGCCGGCTGAGTCGCCTCCACAGACCAAAATGCAACGGGCACCTGTAGAACGCCACACGTTTAAATGAAGAAGCGCCGCCAGGTCTGAAGAGTCGATCAGATTCTCATTATAAAGCAAAATGTTCGATTGGTTCTCTCTCACCCTCAGTTGCATCTCGCTCAGCATCGTCTCCAGTCCAGCGATGTGATTGGTGAGATCAGGACTTGACTCCTCCTCTAAGGTGAGCCATGGCACCTGGACTAATGCCACCCGAGCGGCCACGCCCACCACACCATCCATGCACCCTGGACAGGAGAGAGAGAGAGAGAGAGACGGAGAGGTCAGACAGGCTTGAGAGAGAGAGAGGTCAGACAGGTGTGAGAGAGACAGAGACAGACAGGTGAGAGAGGTCAGACAGGCTTGAGAGAGAGAGAGGACAGACAGGTGTGAGAGAGACAGAGACAGACAGGTGAGAGAGGTCAGACAGGCTTGAGAGAGAGGAGAGAGAGAGGTCAGACAGGTGAGAGAGAGACAGACAGACAGACAGGTGAGAGAGACAGACAGACAGGGGAGAGAGAGACAGACAGACAGACAGGTGAGAGAGAGAGAGAGAGAGACAGACAGACAGACAGGTGAGAACAGACAGGTAGAGAGAGAGAGAGAACAGACAGACAGGCGAGAGAGAGAGAGACAGACAGGTGAGAGAGAGAGAGAGACAGACAGACAGACAGACAGACAGACGAGAGAGAGAGAGAGAGACAGACAGGTGAGAGAGAGAGAGAGACAGACAGGTGTTAGTTACATTACATTTCATTGAGCTGACGCTTTTATCCAAAGTGACTCACAATCAGTGCATCAACCATGATGAACAAACCCAGAACAACAAGAATCAAGAAAGTACAATTTCTTCAAAAAAGCAAAACTCCAAAGTGCTATGAGTAAGTGACATGTAAGTGCTACTGAATGTTATTCAAGGTGTAGTTGGAAGAGGTGTGTTTTTAGTTTGCGGCGGAAGATGTGTAAACTTTCTGTCCTGATGTCCATGTGGAGCTGGTTCCACCGTTTAGGAGCCAGGACAGGAAACAGTCGTGATGTTGATGAGTGACAGCTGTCCCTCGCAGTGAGGGAGCAGCTGATTGGCCGATGCAGAGCGGAGTGGACGGGCTGGGCTGTAAGGTTTGACCATGTCCTGGATGTAGACTGGACCGATCCGTTCACAGCACGGTACCAAGTACTAGTGTTTTGAAACGGATCCTCCTGATGTTGTGCAGCATGAATCTACAGGAGCGTGTTGTTGCAGTAATGTTGGCAGAGAGGGAGAGTTGACTGTCGAGTGTCACTTTGTCAGTTCTTTAAAGAAACGTGAAACTTGAGCTTCAACTTGATTCAGAAGTAAAAGTGTCACATGATTCAACCAATCACAGATGACCAGCTGACCTGTGTTAACCAACAAGCGTCTGTCGTAGCGCTGAGTCAGAGGGAACTGTCGAATCAGATCACTCGCTTTACAGAGGTCAGACAGGAAGTTCTCCAGCGCTGATAGTAAGAGAACCCAGAGACGCTCCGACACCTGTCTGTCCTCCGAGGGGGGGGAGTCACTGCCCGACAGCAGACGCATCAGACGCCGCGACAGACCTGGACACAAACAGACAAGTGAGAGACAGACAGATGTGTAGTGAACATGTGTGTAGTGGACAGGTGTGTATGTAGGTGTGGTTTTGGGGGTTAGGGGGCGTGGTTACCGCAGCAGATCCGGTGAGCGAGCGCTCTCGTCTCGTCCATCTCGTCTCTCAGGAAGCTGCAGTCAGCTGAGCTGCCAAGCGACGCTGCCAGCTGTTGGAAACAGGAAGTGACCCGACTGAGAGCCTCCTGAGCACGCTCACACTCGCCCTGCTGTCGGCGCCGCGCTGCCAGCTCGTCCACTGAATGACGCCACCGGCTCATGATGTCATCAGGTGTGTGGATCAGTTCCAGCTGTTTGAACCTGACATGTAATTCAACTCACTTTTTGTTCCGTCAAACAACTACTTTTGTTCAATTACTTGTCTTATGTAATACAATAATAATAAGCAAAATATCAGTGTTTTCTGAAGGTTTCATGTGAATCATAAACGTGATCATACCTGACGTCAGAACAAGGATCAGCATCAGTCGACGGACATGACGACTCGTTTCCTTTCAGACGTTCTGATCCGGTAACATTCAGCAACAAAAAGCAAACAACACGAGTCAACGAGACAGCCTGAAAGAAATGTCCTGCAGGACAGACAGGGGGGGACCTGTTTGTAGATCCTGCTTCCTGACTCACTGTTTATTATATCAAATTATAGTATTATTTATTATATTATGAATATATCATATTATATAGATAGTTGTTCATCAGATGTTATCATATATATAAATTTAACTCTATATACTTCTAATCTTAATGATAAGATTAAACCTTTTTTCAAATCATTTGACTAAAATAAATTGTAGAATAAAGAATAAAACTCACCTGCTGTCGATCAGCTGCGTCTGTTTGTGTGAACGACAATCGTTCAGGTTTCTATCAACGCTCGTCTTCCTCTTCCTCTTCCTCTTCTTCTTCCTCGACTCCAGGGATCCTCAGTGTTTTTAATTAACAGCTGACACCTGAACCTCTCCCACAAGACTCTTTATTTTACCCTCAGTTCTGCCTCACAGGTAAACACCTCTGTCTCACCTGTGCAGGTCGACAGAGTCACGTCAGGTTAAATATAGACTGACCCGGGTCAGAGGTCAGACAGTTCTTTTTTCATGTTTAATGAAATAAAGATAATTAAACCTTCAGACTCTCAATAGTTTGCCTCTTTGATGCTAACAGTGCTAACATCAAAGAGCTGTAATAATGATGATAATAAAATAATGATAATTTTTATAATCCTACAATCAATACTAAACTAGTATTGATTAGCTAATGCTAATGCTAAGCTAAACACCAATACGCCCCTTACTCTACACAAGCTATATTGATACATAATGCTAACTGTTAGTTTTACAGCCGTTAGCTTCTACGATTGAACACCATGAAGGCTAAAGCTAAGCTAAAATGTCATGTTAGTGATTTTAACTGTGAACTGTCGTGTGGGTAGTTTTTTAGATTTTATAAGGAAACTAATCTGATTTGCCCGCTACACAGACAGGAAGTGATAAAACAGGTCAGCTGACCATCAGTGCGAGCCCTGATGATCAGCTGACTATCATCATCATCATCATCATCATCATCATCATTATCATCATCATCATCATCATCATCATCAAAATCATCATCACAAGATTCATAAATCAAACATTAAATCAAATGATGGCACTTTATAGAGACAAAAACCGTAAAGGAAATCCAACTCTCCAGAGTCTAATCCAGGAGTGGTAGCCTAGCTTAGCACAAACAGCTCAAGGTTAACAGTTTCCCCCTGCTTTTGATCTTCCTGCTAAGCTAGGTAACCTGTTTCATTTGCTTCCAGTCTTTTTGCTAAGCTAGGCTAACAGTTCCCCATGCTTACAGTCTTTGTGCTAAGCTAGGCTAACAGTTTACCATGCTTACAGTCTTTGAGCTAAGCTAAGCTAACAGCCTTGGATGTTTCAGTTCTGATCTCAGATATTGATCAGTTCATGATTGATTAGTTCAGTCCGACACTTGGAGGATGATTCATAATTCAGTCGTAATCGGCTGTTCTCAGTTCCTCCAGCAGGAGGCCACGGAGAGAAAAAACTTCAGACTCCGCCTCCCTTTTGTGATTGGCTGTAGTAATGCTGGTTTTTAGATGGGGTGTGGGTCAACCGGTGATCATGTGACAGTGGTCATGTTGTTGTTGCTATGGCAACATTGTTACTGTGCAATGTAATTGTTCTTGCATCGTCATGGCAGCATGTTGTGTTGTCATGGTCTTGGCGGCATGTGTTGTCTTCATGGCTGGTGTAGTCATGGCAGCGTGTGTGTGCGTGTGGCGAGCGCCTCCATCACCTCGTGGCAGAGACACTGACAGAAGCCGTAGATGACGAGGAGGAGCAGCGTCGACGGGACCAAACTGACGAGGACGACGCCCAACCACAGCTGACCAATCATAAGCAGGTAAATCCCCAGAGGCAGCGAGCTGAAGAACACCTGTACACATACAACGACAAGGTCACGACACACAGACAGACACACACACAAATACTCTCTGCCCTGACTGGCGCCGCTCTCGTACTGACCAGACAAAGCGCCCCCAGAAGGCAGCGAGGGATGCTGCGGGATGTCCAGTTGTGACACTTGTGGGGGGGCAGGTGACAGGGCAGCGAGTCGATGCTGGGGGGGCGGTACACACCCACCACGTTGAGCGTGCTCAGTGAGTCCGACGAAGGAGACGATTCGGGAAGTTCCATGATGGTGATGACCAGACAGTCTGAGGAGCGGTGCGACGCCTCCACGCTGCCCCCTGCTGACACAACACATTCATTCACGTTAACTCATCACAGACGTTAAGTAGAAACATGATAAACATATAAACATAAACATGATAAACAAACAAATAAAAAGTTTTTTCACCGGCGAGACAAGAAGGACTCAACACCACCCCCCCCCCTCCTCCGCCACGCCGAGCTCGGTCCTGACACGACAACACCGCCAGAATGTGTCGGTCGTCCTCCATCAACCACACCTGAGAAAGAAAAACAAAAAGAAGAGGCGGAGTCAGTCTGGGGTGAGAAGAAAAGGGGAGGGGTCTGTCCTCCTCATCAGAAAGGTCATCTCACCTCTTCATCGGGGACGTGCGTCTCATGGCGACAGAATGGACAGCTGATGACAGAGGGGGACGACTCTCCTGATAACCAATCAGAAAGGAGTAACATGATGATGTTATAAAGGGTTAACGTTGCATCTGATTGGCTGCATCATACTGGACAGTTTACTTCCGTGCTGTCATGTGATTGGTCAGGTGCAGTATGACCTCTGATTGGTCAGTGTCAGACACGTCATGAGAATATGAGCCTAATAATACACCTGTAGGTGTCAGTGTTGTTCACCTCACAGCTCCACTCACCCATGTCGACCATCTTCTTCAGACACTTGGCGCAGACGCGATGCAAACATCCCAGAAGCTTCGGTTTCCTGCTGCGAGTGTCGTAACGGTTGTAACAGATTTTACACTCGAGCTCCTCCAAAGTGTAAACCAGTGACTGAGCCCAGGTCTGCACCTGAACGCATCACAACAGTTAATAACTGAGCCCAGATATATACATATATTTATTTTTTTTAATTTTTATTACGAGGTAAGAGGATGTTCCTAAAAGTACAAAAAGAGGGTTTGTCTTTTAACACCGTACATTTATGAATATGGAAACGTATCTGAATTGTTAAAATAAAAAAATAATATATTATGACATGCATGTCAGTGAAGCCTTCAGCCAATCGGAGCAGAGTTGTGTGGCCCCAAGGTGCTGCAGCTGGAGGAGAACATCTGTCTGACTGCAGCCGGCTTGCTCCCGACATGTTTTAAGGTCACGTGACCTGGTGACGTATTGCAGCGCTGGATGAAGGCGGACAAAAATTCGAATTGTATTCAGTCCAGCATGCGTCATGTCAACGCTCCGCAGAGCTGCATCAAGTCGAACGCACCAGGCAACAGAACATGTGATTCTGCACTTGAACGCAACTGTTTGTCTCTGACTCTTTATTTAAACTCAACCAACAACTTGTATCTTAGATCCCATTCCTACAAAATGACTTAAAGAAATTCTGCCTCTAATAAAAAGTACGTTACTGAACACAATCAATCTGTCATTATCATCAGGATGTACCACAGTCCTTTAAACTAGCTGTAATCAAACCCCTTCTCAACTACAGACCGATATCCAACCTCCCCTTCCTGTCTAAAATCCTGAGAAGGTTGTAGCCAATCAGCTGTAAGAGTTTCTCCAGGAAAGTAATATGAAGACTTTCAGTCGGGGTTTAGAGCCAATCACAGCACGGAGACAGCCTTGGTTAAAGTCACTAATGAGCTTCTAATAGCTTCAGATGTTTGTGTCTGTCCTCGTCCTGTTAGATCTCAGTGCAGCATTCAACACTATTGACCATCACATTTTATTACAGAGACTAGAACAGTTCATTAGCATTAAAGGAACCGCCCTCAACTGGTTTAAATCATATTTACCAGATCGATTCCAATTTGAGCAAATTAATGATGAGTCATCTGTGCGCACCAAAGTTAACCATGGTGTTCCACAGGGCTCTGTGCTCGGCCCAGTTTTATTCTCATTATATAAGCTTCCACTTGGAAACATTATCAGGACACACTCGTACATTTCCACTGCTATGCGGATGACACCCAGTTATACTTGTCAATAAAACCTGGACAATGTCATCAATTAACTAAACTCTAAAACTAAGATTGATTGAATCTGTCAGTTTGAAGTGATGCTGCAGATGGGAAATCTCACCTTCCCCTCCAGCTCCCGGCAAGGCTCCGCCTCCTTCAGCTGGCTCATTCTGTTGGCTGTCGTCTTCACCTTAAGCAAGAGGGAGGAGCCAGAGTGGGTGGAGCTTAACTAAACCTAAGTCCGTCACTTTATATACAGTCACTGATCCTCTTTATATACAGTCACTGATCCTCTTTATATACAGTCACTGATGGTCTTTATATACAGTCACTGATCATCTTTATATACAGTCACTGATGGTCTTTATATACAGTCACTGATCCTCTTTATATACAGTCACTGATCCTCTTTATATACAGTCACTGATACTCTTTATATACAGTCACTGATCCTCTTTATATACAGTCACTGATCCTCTTTATACAGTCATGATCCTCTTTTGTCTGATGGTCTTAATGTCACATCATCTTTATCACATCAATCTAACAGTCACTGATCATCTTTATATACAGTCACTGATCCTCTTTATATACAGTCACTGATCATCTTTATATACAGTCACTGATCCTCTTTATATACAGTCACTGATCATCTTTATATACAGTCACTGATCATCTTTATATACAGTCACTGATCATCTTTATATACAGTCACTATCATCTTTATATACAGTCACTGATCATCTTTATATACAGTCACTGATCCTCTTTATATACAGTCACTCATCAGCATGATACAGGTGTGAAAATGACGAACTGTAACATCATCATCAGTGAGTTGATGCTCCACTCACCTGCTTGTGAAGGTGATGGTTGCTCGGGGTTGTAGATGCTGTTGCTCGGTACGTTGCTGGTTTTTAATCTGCTGAACGTTTCTCTCTGGTTGAAGCAACACAGATGATTAACGTCGTCTGGTAACTGTTCATTAGTTGCTGCAAGTTGAGGAGTTGTAGGTGTAGTTGCTGCGGTCTCTTGTTATTCAACATAGGAAAATAGGTTGTCGAGTTGCTTTACATGTCGTACATGTTGTAGTTGCTGTAGGTGTTTCCGTAGATTCAGTTGCTTGTGGCCTGGATGTTGTCGGTCAGGTTGAAGCAACATCTTGATCATTGAACAGCAACATGTTGATCTGCAGCTGCAGGTTCATCAAGTGATGACAACTCTGTCAGATCATCACTGCAGCAACAGTCAGGCTGTGTGTCTGTGTGTATCTCAGGTTGCTCTGTGTGTGTCTGTGTGATCTCAGTGTGTGTGTCGGTGTTGTATCTCAGGTTGCTCTGTGTGTGTGTCTGTGTGTATCTCAGGTTGCTCTGTGTGTGTGTCTGTGTGTATCTCAGGTTGCTCTGTGTGTGTGTCTGTGTGTGTGTGTGTCTCAGTTGTCTGTGTGTGTCTATGTTCAGTTGCTGTGTCTCTGTGTCTGTGTGTATCTCAGGTTGCTCTGTGTGTGTGTCTCAGGTTGCTCTGTGTGTGTGTGTCTATGTGTATATCAGGTTGCTGTGTGTGTATCTCAGGTTGCTCTGTGTGTGTGTGTCTATGTGTATATCAGGTTGCTGTGTGTGTGTCTCAGGTTGCTCTGTGTGTGTGTCTATGTGTATATCAGGTTGCTCTGTGTGTGTGTGTGTGTGTGTGTGTCGTCTCAGGTTGCTCTGTGTGTGTGTGTGTGTGTCTGTGTAGGTTGTCGTGTGTGTGTGTCTGTGTGTGTGTGTCTGTGTGTGTGTGTCTGTGTCTCAGGTTGCTCTGTGTGTGTGTGTGTCTCAGGTTGTCTGTGTGTGTCTGTGTGTGTCTCAGGTTGTCTGTGTGTGTCTGTGTGTGTGTGTGTGTGTGTGTCTCAGGTTGTCTGTGTGTGTCTCAGGTTGCTCTGTGTGTGTCTCAGGTTGTCTGTGTGTGTGTCTGTGTCTCAGGTTGTCTGTGTGTGTCTCAGGTTGCTCTGTGTGTGTCTCAGGTTGTCTGTGTGTGTGTCTGTGTGTGTCTGTGTGTGTCTGTGTGTGCTCTGTGTGTGTCTCAGGTTGTCTGTGTGTGTGTCTGTGTGTGTCTGTGTGTGTCTCAGGTTGCAGTCACCCTGTGCAGCTCGTGCATCGCCTCCAGCCTCATTAACAGTCCGTCGCCGTCTCGCGCCTCCTGTGGCTGACAGTAGCGGGAAGCTAACATGCTAACATGCTAACATGCTAACGGACAAGGGGAGCGCCGTGTCTGGTCGGTCGGTTGTCGGGACGGCGATTGTCGGGATGACGGTTGTAAGGATGTCGGTGGTCGGGATGTCGGTGGTCGGGATGTCGGTGGTCGGTCGCTGTCTCGCTGATGTCGGTGACTCATGTCTCTCCTTCGTCTCACTGCGGCGCGCGGCCGGCGGCGGGAGCTGGGTTACCATGGAAACCAGCCTGCAGCGGGATGACGGGAAATCTGCGAGTGACGATCGAGAGCATAGAGGATCAATAACATGATCAATAACATGATCAATAACATGATCAGTAACATGATCAATAACATGATCAGTAACATGATCAGTAACATGATCAATAACATGATCAATAACAGGATCAGTAACATGATCAATAACATGATCAGTAACATGATCAGTAACATGATCAATAACATGATCAATAACAGGATCAGTAACATGATCAATAACATGATCAGTAACATCAATAACATGATCAATAACATCAATAACATGATCAGTAACATGATCAATAACATGATCAGTAACATGATCAATAACATGATCAGTAACATGATCAATAACATGATCAATAACATGATCAGTAACATGATCAGTAACATGATCAATAACATCAATAACAGGATCAGTAACATGATCAATAACATGATCAGTAACATGATCAGTAACATGATCAATAACATGATCAGTAACATGATCAATAACATGATCAGTAACATGATCAACAGAGTACAATAGAATTAGTGTTTTATGTATTTAAAGTATTCAGAGTACAATAGAATTAGTGTTTTATGTATTTAAAGTATTCAGAGTACAATAGAATTAGTGTTTTGTGTATTTAAAGTATTCAGAGTACTTCCAGGTGTATTCCTCCAGTGTCTGTACTGAATATGTTGTAGTGTCCAGTAGTGGAGTAGAAGTACTCAGTTACTTCCAACCACTGGTGAACACTGAAGGTGCTACAGGAACCTGTTAAGTTCGCTCTGTTTCGGGGGAGTGGTTCCGTTGAGACACACTTCCTGTACGTCACATCCTGTAGCTGCCTCTAAAAACCGGCCTGGCGGATCCCGCAGTTTCAGTTGCGGGTTAGTTCGGTGAATCCTGCGTGAATCGGCGCCATCAGAACCGCAGACATGGTGAGTGTTTACCGGACACACGGTCTTCACGCTGCTCGCCGCGGGAACCGTCGTATTTCACCGGTTAACGGGTTAATGGGACGATGGCGGGAGTTTGAATGAACGTCGAGTGAACGTCGGTGAAGAGCTGCAGCTGCACGCGCGTTAAACCGATTAATCAGACCGACACTCGGTGGTCGGCAGGTTTCCGGTCAGTTACCGACGTTCTGAGAAACCGAGCGACATTAGGATCGGTGTTAGTTCGGTTAGCCGTTAGCTCACCGGCTAGCTGCCCGGTTCAGTCACACGTTCGATTCCTGATGTCACTTGTTTCCTCTTCTCCATGGTTTACCTGACTTGTCTTCAGCCTCTGCAGCGTCTGGTCCTCGGCTGGTCTCAGCGGCTTCAGGAGGACCTGCGGTCCCAGGAGGACCTGCAGCTGCTTCTTTGTTCGCTGCTGTAGAAGCTGAGACACTCACCAAGTGTTACTCTGACCCTAGGGTCGTGGAAGTAGAAGTCAGACATAACGTGATGAAAAGATGACGCACTCGTACAAAGTGGAGGCTCCCAGTCTAACCATCGTGTTCGGCTGTGATCTGGTCAAACATTCAGGTTGTCGGTGGTAAATAGTCACAATCCTACGTGTTGTTAAAGGGCAGGAGACGTCCTGATCTCAGAACTACTGTGGAATCATTCAGAACCTCGTCTCTGCTCCAAAAAGAAACAAGTTCAAGGTTCAAAGGCTTTATTGTCATATGCAGAATTAAACAGGTTATCAATGCAATGGAGTTCTTAGTTCTCTGGTCTGTCTGGTGCCGTCAGTTATTAAAATACAAACACTAGAAACATCCAAAGAGAACTAGAAAGTGTAATGTGTATATTTATACATGTACTGTAACGTAAGTTTTAGTTATGAATACAATTGATAAGAGATAAATAACAGCTGCTAAAAACTGTTTAAGACACAAAACTCCATGAAAGCACCAAGAGGCTTGTAAGTGGAGGCACGTTCCCATGAGTGACTCTATAGTGGGGGGGTTATGCACAGGTATAGCCTGTTCCAGTAAAGCTCAACTAGTACATGATCTACTGGGCAACATGGGAAACAGAATATCAAGTGATTTATTTCAATATATGGACATGTATTGAGATATAAACCAAACCAGCAGCACTGCACTGAGGCTCGTTGCTCCGCTGGTCCACAAGTGACTGCTCCTCTGATGGTTTCTAATCATCACACTTAGAACTGATCTTTAAAAACCTGCTGGATTCATATTTATGTTCCTGGATAAACAGGAAGTCTCTTCTTCTGCAGATATGAAGTTAAAACACTGAGACTTCCGTCTGCAGGCGGATCAAACACAGAGTAAACATCAGTCCTGTACGCGTCCTGATGACGTGAGACCAGTGATGGTGTTAATTGTTAAAGTGTAAAGTGAGCGCAGGTCAGAGGTGGTAAGGAGGAACGACACCTTCATCATCTCCTCAGCACTCTGATGGGGGGTGGAGTAACTAGTGACCGATTCTTCAGACGTAATAAAACATAACCTGCCTCCATCCTGCTGCTGTGACGTCATCAAGTGACCACACGCCCCCACTTTCATATTCAACTGGGAATGACGTCATTTACACAAAGTGTTTAGACTCAATGTCTCTGATGTCTCCTACGAGGTGCGTTCATGGACCCTCGGACACATCGTGTGGCTAAGTCCGTTAGCACCTCCACGTCCGGAGGAGGAGATTTATGGTCCGAACGCGGTGAACGTGACCTTGTTTCACGTCATATGTGGACATCGGGGCTAGCTGACACTTGATGACACCACACCAGCAGCATGGGGCATGTTGTGCTTTCTGTTTTATTACGTCTGAAGAAGAGGTCACCTGGGCTGAGACCTTGTTTACCCCTGAAGCTCCAGATGTGTTTAGTGGACTCTAACACTCTCCCCCCATCATAGTGCTGAGGAGATGATGAGGAAAGTTCATTTCCCTGAACTCCCTTTTTAATGGATGTGACGGCGTTGACCCTTGTGTCACGTGAACACACTCGTAGCTGATGGAGAACTCAGAGTTCACTGGGACACTTCAGGTTATCAGGACAACGTTGGGTTCAATGAAGCTGGATAATCACACAGATCCTGGGTCTGTTGAACTCACTTCGTACAACGGGACTCTGGTCTGTGTCATCTGCTTTGTCTTGACTTTTATATCAGCAGAATATCACTTCTCTGAAACGTCAGATCAGTTTGAGTTGCTGCTTCGTTGTGTGAAGGTGATGATGTCACAGTGACGCCTGTCTCTGATTGGTTTTCAGACGGTGGGAAAGAGCAGTAAGATGCTGCAGCACATTGACTTCAGGATGAGATGCATCCTGCAGGACGGACGCATCTTCATCGGAACCTTTAAAGCCTTCGACAAGCACATGAACCTGATTCTGTGTGACTGCGACGAGTTCAGGAAGATCAAGTAGGTTCAAAGGTCAACGTCACCTGATCAATATGAATTTGTTTATTTATTCATATTTTTTTATACCATGAAATGTTGGGAAATATTTTGCTGTACTGTCTTCAAACGGTTATGAACGATTAATTCTACCTAATTGCTAATATTCACTGAATCAGAAGTTACTGCATCAATAGATCACATGATGTAGGAGGCGTCTGATCTCATGATCATGAGCATCGTTGTTAAAGTGTTGAGGTAAACTGAAGCAGTTTTCAGACATGTTCCTCACGTGTTCCTCACATGTTCTGCAGGTTCTCTGTGTGAGAACAAATGTCTGAGTCAGTGTCTCTGGACATGTTCTGGATCTTCTCCTGCAGCCTCCTGGTAAAATGTGTGTAACATGTCAGAGTGAGTCCATGTGAGGAGACAGCAGGACAATGTGTGGAAGCTTCCCAGTGAGCAAGTGGACGTGTTGATGAGGTTTCTAACACGTGACGGACGTGAAACTGGAAGAACACAAAGATCTCAGGATGAAGAAGAGGAGCCGTACACATAGAAGACGAAGACGTCCACTTGGAAACACGAGGAGGTTCCAGATCTTTTGGTGATGAGGGCCGACGCCGGTGTGGATGAGCTGTAAACAACAACACTGATCTTTCCACAGCAGAGTTTATACGTCATGTCCGGCCTCCTGCTGCTCTACAGGCTCCGCCCCTGCTGCTCTACAGGCTCCGCCCCTCGCCTGGATGTCCCCACGTTCCTGTTTGAACGAGTCGGGACCCGACAACCTGCTGCTGCTGCTTCACAAACACCAACTACACAACATGTCCAGAAACAACCTGCTGCTGCTGCTTCACAAACACCAACTACACATGTTTATGTCTGAAACAACTTCACTGATCTGATCGTTGCTGTCAGATTATATTTGAGATTGCAAATGTCGGTATGTTCCGAGGGCATTGTGGGTAACAGGTGTCTATTTTCAGGCCGAAGAACTCAAAGCAGCCTGAGCGGGAGGAGAAGAGGGTTCTGGGATTGGTTCTGCTGAGGGGAGAGAACCTGGTTTCCATGACGGTGGAGGGCCCTCCCCCTAAAGACGTGAGTATTACCTGGGCTCAGTGTTGTCCTGAGTAACCGTGGTTACAGTCTGTTTGTAAACTTTAACCTCTGACCCCTCTTTTCAGACTGGTATAGCCAGAGTCCCGTTGGCGGGTGTGGCGGGGGGGCCAGGTGTGGGCCGGGCCGCTGGCCGTGGGGTTCCTGCAGGAGCGCCGATGCCTCAGGCTCCGGCCGGACTCGCTGGGCCCGTCAGAGGAGTGGGCGGGCCTTCCCAGCAGGTAACTATAGCAACAATGTCCTCATGTGCTCAGGTGTGCGTGTTCAGGTGATGACGACTTCCTGTGTTTCCAGGTGATGACGCCGCAGGGCAGAGGGACGGTTGCTGCGGCAGCAGCTGGTGCGAGCATCGCCGGGGCCCCCACACAGTATCCACCTGGGCGAGGAGCCCCGCCACCAATGGGCCGGGGAGCTCCGCCTCCAGGTGAGATGTAGTTTGATGTTGCATGTTTATCACCTGCAGCAGCTCAGGTGCTGGTGTGTTCAAGTAGGAAATCAGAAGCCACGCCTCCACCTCCTGTCAGCTAATTGGTTGTTACCTGGCCCCTCCCCCTGCAGGTATGATGGGTCCGCCCCCTGGCATGCGACCTCCGATGGGTCCTCCCATGGGGATGCCTCCAGGTCGAGGAGCTCCGATGGGGATGCCGCCCCCCGGCATGAGGCCCCCACCCCCCGGCATGAGAGGTAACCAGTTCGCAAGGAGATGAGTTTGATCAGGTCTGAACAGCCAATCAGATTGCGACTTTGTCATTCAGCTGTAACTGATCATGTGACCCCTCTGCTATGTTTTAGGACCACCCCCTCCTGGAATGAGACCGCCGCCCCGTCCCTGAAGAGGCTCCGCCCCCTCACTCACCTATTGTATAGACTTTTTTTAAATCTTGTTTGTTTTTTTAAATAAAGTTTCCTCAGGATGTTTGATTTAATCTTGACTGTTTTCACTTTCTATCGGTTCAATAAAGGCCATGAGGAACAGCCAATCAGAGCTCAGATCACCTCATTAATATACATGAAGGAGGCGGAGTTAGGTGTGAAACCTCTGAAGAGTTTAAACATTAAATTGTTCTAAATACTAAATAACAGTGATATGTTCAGCTACAGTCGTACAGTTGACTTGACGTCTTCCTTCACAGTGAAGGTTGAAACTTTATTGAGAAACTTCCTAAATTTATATAGTTGTAATCAAATTCTTCAATCAAAATGACTTAGTATTTGGTTGTGATGATTTTTTTGTTGACTCAACAGATGTGAGGATTCATTCAGGAGCTGTTTATATTATATTTATGTGGGCGTGTCCCGCTGCAACTACGATGTTGGATCACTTGAAATGTTGGATGTTTCCTCATTTCCTTTCCTAAAGGATGGTCCAGTGTTTCCTCTGCTGAAGGAGAAAAGTTTGAAGCTCTTCTCCTCATTTAGAGAATTCAAACAGCTCCCTAAGTTAAAGTGCATTTTTACTTCTGTTACACACACATGTTAATTAGTCCTTTGAAGGCTCTTTGTTCCAGACCTGCTGTTCACATCTGTCTCTGGGGATCCGATCACATGAAACCACGTCTCACCAGGTGTGAACTGACCAACTTAGAGTGGTGTGATCAGCAGACGGATGTTAACAGCAGGTGTGAGAGTGTGACAGTAAAACTTTCAGAAAGTTGTGTTCACACTCACCTGCTCACTTTCCTTCCTTCTGCTCATCCAGGTGAAAATGGAGTCTAACACTTCCCTGTTCTCAGGCTCCTCCTCCCTGTTGAACCAGTTCACACATGAAACCAGTTCAAAGTCCAGTTCATACACTGCTTCCACAGCTGTGAGGGCAACTACCACTGTTTGTGATTCCCTGGGATTTATATGTACTTTGTGAATGTGTATCAGCGTGTTACTCATTAAAGGTCCGGTCGGTGTTTCCTCCTCTGACCTGCGCTCACTTTACACGTCATCACTGATCACAAGTTATCAGGACACGTTCAGGACGGACGTTCACTTTGTGTCTGATTCTCTAGAGTTCATACACTCCATCTGATTGGCTGGAGGCTCAACATCCTGCTGTTCAACATGTTGGAGCGTCAGACTCCAGAGCTGCGTTCTAATACTCCACTTAGGAACCTTAATAATTAGTATTTACAATTTGTATTAATGAATTTTATCTATTTCCATTAACTATTTTTGTTTATGTCCCTTGGGAACATTTACCTGTTGCGCATCACTCCTGCGCATCTCCGGTGTGTGTGTAATTTCCGCCTTCTCCTCACATGCGTTCCACATTGTGAGGACAAGTTGTGTTGGGAGATGCTTTGTCGATATGTTTTCTATGAAGAATGTATAATTCAAGACGTAAGACTAAGTACATGTTGGTCCAGATGTTAATGTGTTGTCCACGCCGTCTTGTAATATTTTGACCGTTAGTTTAAGTTTGATGTGTTTCAGTGATTTGTCACGGCGGTGAGCTGTGTTACGCGCATTTCCTGTATTAAGTTTGGCACTTTTATATGTTTAGGAGCTGATGTGCGGGACATGAAATCCCGGGAGGACATTAATGGTTATATATTGTCCTTTACAGGCAAATACACGCTGTGAATACAATTGTGAGTGGTGGTCTTTCATACCCTCATCCACACATCGGTTACACTGTGGATACTTTCACACACACACACACACACACAGAGTCATGTGATTTCCAGTAACTGCAGAGCGGAGGAGGAGCAGCAAGTGAAAGTGAAAGTGTTCAGACTTGTTCTAACTACAAGGAGCAGACGGAGGAGACGTGAAGTCTGAGGCTGGTGAGTGTTCAGCAACATTTATATTATTCATTCATATTATTTTACAGTCAGTGACTGTGAGTCAGTTTTCTACTCGTGGACTTTAGAGAGAAGAAGATTCAGGATGCTTCTCAGTCAATCAACAGTTTGACTCAACGCTGTGATTGGCTGAGTCCAACACATTAAACCTACAACTGTCTCAGGTTACCGTGACAACAGGGACACAGTGTAGGAGGGTTAACTCTGTTATATTTGAAGAAACACTGAGTTTACGTACCTGGCTTCATTGTGTGTGTTTGAGCTCACAGTGTTTTTCCTCTCAGACTGAAGATGAGTGGTTATGAGGAGGAAGAGGAGGACAGAGCAGAGTCTCCAGGGTCCAGCTGTGTGTCTCTGAAGAGTGACCGGTCCATGGGACATCCTCTAGACTTCAGTAATGAACCTGGACCCTCACACACAAAGTAAGAGACCTGCTCCAAACATGTGAAGCTCCAAACTGAATCCTCAGAGAATGAACCAGTGAATGATGTGTTCTGAATAAAAACATGTTTGTGTTTGCAGAGGTCAGGACCACAGACTGAGAGCAGAGTCTCCAGGGTCCAGCTGTGTGTCTCTGAAGAGTGACATGTCCATGGGACAGCCTCTAAACTTCAGTAATGAACCTGGACCCTCACACACAGAGTAAGAGACTGTTTCTACTGTGACCTGCTCTGAAGAGGATTTAGTTTCCTCTAGTGTGGCCCCTGCATTAGGACACAGCTTCATTGAAGTTGGTGACTAATCTCTCAGAATCACTCAAAGAGCTCAGACCTCCACCAAGAACCAACACGCTCCTTATGAAACCACTTTGAGATTCACTAGAGACTCATTTTGATTTGGATCTGCACCAAATTCCACACACTGGTAAACATCAGTCCTCTGAACATGTCTGTGAAAGAGGACCCCCCCCCCCATCTGGTTCACAGACCACACCCTTCCACCAAGTTTACTGGTAATCTGTCGTTTTTTATAATCCCACTAACGAACCAACCAACACACAAACATACTGGGTGAAAACAAAACCTCCTTGACAGAAGTAATGACAACCTGTGACTGGGACATGTGAGTTATCAGGAAATGTCTTCACAGGGAGAGGAAGAGGAGTCATGTTTCTGAGGAGGAGCAGTCGTCCTGCTGTGCTTCGTGTCAGGACGTCCTGAAGGATCCACTCCACCAGCTGTGGACACTGGTTCTGCAGACAGTGCATCACCTCATACTGGGACCAGTCTGGCTCTTCAGGAGACTCCTCCTGTCCCCAGTGTGGAAAAAGATCCAGAACAGGAGCTGGAGCTCAGACAGCCGGTCAGAGCAGCACTGTACATGTGTCTGCTGATGTCTTCACTTCTGACAACAGCACATGTGGTTTTATTTTGTTCCTTCATACAGCATCAACATTTAACATCGTTAGAAAAGCACAAAGTTAAAAAGCTTTTATTTTCTGTAGTTTTCTGTATCTGATGAAAACAATCAGCAGATTCTCAGATTCTCTATCTCTGACATTGTTTCTTGTCTTTCAGCAAGTGGTCTGCAGGAGGTTTTAGATGAACATAAGCTCAGTGTGAGGAGGAGATGTGAACATGTGACTGAAGGAACTGATGAAACAGGAAGTAGAACCCTCCTCAACAGGATCTACACTGAGCTCTACATCACAGAGGGACAGAGTGAAGAGGTTAATACTCAACATGAGGTGAGGCAGCTTGAGACGGCTTCCAAGATGAAGAGCCTCACGACACTCCCATCAAGTGCCACGACATCTTTAAAGCCTCAACTGACCAGCAGAGCAGCATCAGAGTCGTCCTGACCAACGGCGTCGCTGGCGTTGGAAAACCTTCTCGGTGCAGAAGTTCACTCTGGACTGGGCAGAGGGTTTAGAAAACCAAGATGTGGGTCTGCTGACTGTGCTTTCGTTCAGGGAGCTGAACCTGGTGAAAGACCAGCAGCACAGTCTTCTCACGCTGCTCCGTGTTTTCCATCCAGCGTTACAGAAGCTCACGGCAGAGACGCTCGCTGTCTGTAAACCTTTGTTCATCTTTGACGGCCTGGATGAAAGCAGACTTCCTCTGGACTTCAACCACAGGGAGCTTGTGTCTGATGTCACACAGAGGTCATCAGTCAACGTGCTGCTGACAAACCTCATCCGGGGGAATCTGCTTCCCTCGGCTCTCGTCTGGATAACCTCCAGACCTGCGGCGGCCAATCAGATCCCTCCTACATGTGTTGACAGGGTCACAGAAGTACAAGGCTTCA
Organism: Hippoglossus stenolepis; assembly: GCF_022539355.2. Lineage (NCBI taxonomy): Eukaryota > Metazoa > Chordata > Actinopteri > Pleuronectiformes > Pleuronectidae > Hippoglossus > Hippoglossus stenolepis. The sequence continues at coordinate 630,421 of NC_061485.1, forward strand.
CTGAGGCCCAGAAGGAGGAGTACTTCAGGAGGAGATTCAGTGATGAAGAGCTGTGCAGCAGAATCATCTCACACATCAAGACGTCCAGGAGCCTCCACATCATGTGTCAAATCCCAGTCTTCTGCTGGATCAGTGCTACAGTTCTGGAGCACATGTTGACCACAGAGAGGAGAGCTGCCCAAGACCCTGACGGACCTGTACTCACACTTCCTGCTGGTTCAGACAAAGAGGAAGAACAACAAGTACGGTGAGGGACATGAGACGACTCCACAGCAGCTGACGGAGGCTGACAGGGACGTTCTCCTGAAGCTGGGGAGGCTGGCGCTTAAACATCTGGAGGAAGGAAACATCATGTTCTACCAAGAAGACCTGGAGCGGTGTGGTCTTAATGTCACAGAGGCCTCGGTGTACTCAGGAGTTTGTACTGAGATCTTCAGAAGAGAGTGTGTGATCTTCCAGAAATCAGTCTACTGCTTTGTTCATCTGAGCGTTCAGGAGTTTCTGGCTGCAGTCTACATGTTCCACTGTTACACCAAGAGGAACACAGAAGAACTCAACAACTTCTTGGGAACATATGGGGACACAGACAGTACCTTCTCCCTGGATGACCTCCTGAAGAGAACCATGAAGAAATCCCTCACCAGTACAAATGGTCATCTGGACCTGTTTGTTCGCTTCCTTCACGGCCTCAGTCTGGAGTCCACCAGAGAGTCTTAGAGACCTGCTGGGTCGTTTACCAATCCAAAGATCAACCAGAGAGTCTTAGGAGGCCGCTGGGTCGACAGGAACAATCCAAGATCAACCAGAAGTTAACAACAGAAGTCTTAGGAGGCGGCTGGGTCGGACAGGAACAATCCAGAGATCATCCAGAGAGTCATCAACAACCTGAAGGAGATGCAGAGTGATGACATTTCTCCTGACAGAAGCATCAACATCTTCCACTGTCTGACTGAGATGAACGACCACTCAGTTCATCAGCAGATGAAACAGTTCCTGAGGCCAGAGAACAAATCAAAGGAGCAACTCTCTGAGATCCACTGCTCAGCTCTGGCCTACATGCTGCAGATGTCAGAGGAGGTTCTGGATGAGTTGGACCTGAAGAAGTTCAACACATCATACCAGGGTCAGCAGGGACTGATCCCAGCTGTGAGGAACTGCAGGAAGGCTCGGTGAGTCCGACATGATCAATAACATGTTCAATCAGTGGAAGTGGATGAGTCGTTCTTCAAACACACTCAGTGTTAAATGGTTCTCATTGTTTGGGGCAGCATGGTGTTGCAGTGGTCAACACTGTTAGTGCAGCCTTTCTGTGAGGAGGAGGTTCTCCTGGTGTCTGCAGGGTTTTCTCTGGGTTCTCAGCTTCCTCCACAAACCAAGTGAGATTGATGTGTGTGTGTGTGTGTGTGTGTGTGTGTGTGTGTGTGTGTGTGTGTGTGTGTGTGTGTGTGTGTGTGTGTGTGTGTGTGTGTGTGTGTGTGTGTGTGTGTGTGTGTGTGTGTGTGTGTGTGAGTGAGTAGAGCGGTTCCTTTAAACTGAAGAAGCAGGAAATATAGTTTCTTCTTCTTCTTGTCAAACTGAATTCCCACCCTGCGTTTGAACGCCACCACCAACCAGTGCAGTGTCCGTCCCTCCAGGTTCCTGACATGTGGACTTCACAATAATATGAGGTCACTGTAACCTTTGACCTTTGACCACTGAAATCTAATCAGTTTCTCTTTGAGTCAGAATGTGAAGAAATCCCCTAAAGACAGACTTGAGATATCATGTTCAAGAGGCCATGAACATGTTCTGTGACCTTGACCTTTGACCTTTGACCACCTGAATCTAATGAGTTCCTCTGTTAGTCTGAATGAACGCTTGGACCAAATCTGAAAGGATTCTCTTGAGGAGTTTTTAACAAAGAGATTTACCAGGGTGAGGTCACATGATCACGTTTTGTATGAATGTTGTGTTTTCTGATTTAATTCTCACAGATTTGATATTTTCTTTAATTACAGACTCGGTGGTGATTGTTGTCCTCTCAGAGACTCAGTGTGAAGTCGTGGTCTCAGCTCTGAAGTCAGACCCCTCACATCTGAGAGAACTGGATCTGAGCTTCAACAACCTGCAGGATTCAAGACTGAAGCTGCTGTGTTCTGGACTGGAGAGTCCAAACTGTCGACTGGAGAGGTCCTTAAATCCTTCTTCACTTTTCAGACTTTCTTCTTATTGGGTCATTATTTATTTAAATTGTCTCAGTTCTGCTCTGCTCACTGTCCCTCAGTCATCTGTCCCTCACCCAGCCTGTCAGTCGACGTCCACCTCATCAGCTCCATTCACCTGCTCCTGATCACTAAGAAAGTGTCAGTAAATAACATGTGGACTGAGGCCGAGCACTTGTCCTCCTCAGGTTTTCAAAATAAGACACGTTCTGATTGAAACACGTTGGACAGTTGATAAGTATAGAAACAAACAGGAAGTGACTGTCAGGAGCCATCCCTACTTTAAACAGTGTTTAATTACACAAACCTGCTCAGTGACCAAACACAGAGAAGAAGCTGATGAATGAAACAATGGTCCAACATGTCTGATCTGATATTTATCTTCAGGTCACAGACTGGACTGAGGTCAGCAGCATGTTGAGAGTCTGTGTTGACATGATGACGATCCACAACAACAGGAGGACACATTCTAATATTCATATTTCTTTATCCAGGTTGGATTGCTGCAGACTGTCAGAGATCAGCTGTTCTTCTCTGGCTTCAGCTCTGAGGTCAAACCCCTCTCATCTGAGAGAACTGGATCTGAGTAACAACGACCTGCAGGACTCAGGAGTGAAGGAGCGTGTGGTTTTCTACAGAGTCCAACCTGTCGACTGGAGACTCTGAGGTCAGACATCATGTTTTAATGTTAAAGGTTCAGTGTGTAGGATGTAGTGACATCTAGTGGTGAAGTGTCACGTTGCAGCTGAAACCCCTCACCTCACCCCCTTCCAAACATGAAAGAGAACCTGTGGTAGCTTCAGTTGTCATAGAAACTCAAAGGTTTAGTTTGTCCAGTCTGGGCTACTGTAAAAACATGGCTGCCTCCGTAGAGAGGACCCTCTAATGCAGAGGTCTTCAACAGGGTCCGCGACCCTAGGGGTCCGCGGAGGTACTGCAGGGGGTCGCGACATTTTTGGTTTATTAGACAATTTTTGATATTTTTTATTTGTAATTTTTTTCCACGAATTAAAATGTCTTTAAATACACATTAACATGAATCCAACATATTGTAGAGCGGATAAATGGAGGCAGAAGCGTTATCTTTCAGTCAGCAATGCACACATTCAGCGACACACAATAATAAAAACATGAATATATATGAACCTGTGTATTATTTAAACAGCTTAGTATTGAATGCACAATAACAGGGTAGCTATGTTTATACATGGCACTAGTCCCAGTTTAATATAAAACACAATTTTATACAATTTATATAGTCGGGGGTCCCTGCTCCATCTCTCCACCAGTTTGGGGTCCTTGGTCTGAAAAACCTTGAAGACGCTGCTCTAAAGTATTTATATATAAAGTATTTAATTCTAAAGTTTTTAAATATAAAGTATTTAAATCTAAAGTATGTAAATCTAAAGTATTTCAAAGTAAAGTATTTATATATAAAGTATATAAATGTCTCATTCTAAAGTAAAGAAAACAACAATTGGTACAATTCAGATGAAACTAGTGAAAACATCTCTAGGATTCTTTTCTCTTCAGTTTCTAACAATGGATCCTTTCACCTGAATCTTCCACACTGGAGCTTGAAGGTCAAAGTGCAGAACATGTGTTCCTAACAGTGAACACTGATACTGAGCTGAGAGATGTTTGTAGAATGAGCTGAGGACCGAGTCAGGCTCAATGTGACTGAAGTTTTACTGACAGAGAAACAATCCAATGCTGGACAATGTGTACATGTAATGTTTCTGTGGAAGCTAACCAGGACTTGTCCCGGTGGTCCTGTGGACTGACCACATGACAGCGTGCTGCGTTGGTGTTCTGGGACTGGGCTCAGGGTCCAGAGTCCCAGTTGATTATATTTGATGTCTTTTATTTTTAGGACCAAGTTCTTCAGCCCTGTTTCTTCCACTTTGGGTTCATTTCCAACATGAAACCCTTCCTCTGGTTTCAGGACTTACACGGGGTCGTCCATGCCTTTATCTTTTCACCACTAGATCTCTGTCCCGCCCTGTACACACGTGTTCCTCAGGCTCCTGCACCACTTTCAACTGGTCCAACTGCTGCTCAGATCATCGCCACTTCAAGAGAACATGATCAGAGAACTGCTCGCCCTTTGCACACATCAACTGTGGAACATGTTCTGACAAGTGGGTCGGACATTTTCTGGAGCTGAAGCAGCAGCAGGAGATTCTCGGGTCCGACTGGTCACAGCAACAGGAACATGTGGGAACATTCAGCGAGGGGGGCAAAACACATATCTCCATGATAACCATGGTTACGTTAAGTTATGTTAAGTTACAGGTTCACTGTGAAGGAGTTAGTGACGTCTCCAGGTGTCGTACATGTGAACGTAGTCCACTTGTTCACGTGTACGACTCCTGAACATGTCCAGCAAGATATTTAGAGACATCTAGTGGTGAAGTTACATATTACAAACAACTGAACCCCGAGGACACGAGGACTTTCAAGCTGTTTTCAGTCATGAACTCTGTAAAAAAGTGTCTGGACATTTTCTGGAGTTTGACTTCCACATATGAAGAACGAGTGGAGCAGCAGGAGGCCGGACATGACGTATAAATCCTGCTGTGGAAAGATCAGTGTTGTTGTTTACAGCTCATCCACACCGGCGTCGGCCCTCATCACCAAAAGCTCTGGAATCTCCTCGTGTTTCCAAGTTGACGTCTTCATCTTCTTCGTGTACGGCTCCTCTTCTTCATCCTGAGATATTTGTGTTCTTCCAGTTTCACGTCCGTCACGTGTTTGTGTCCTCAACACGTCCACTCGTCTCTGTGAATCCTCTGGACATTCACCTGCTCTATTCTCACATGGACTCACTCAGAAACTTTATTAGGAGGCTGCAGGAGAAGTTCCAGAAAATGTCCAGAACAACTTGACTCAGACTTCAGGTCTGAAAACAGAGACAGTGATGTTTAGTCAAAGTCCTTTATTTTCACACATGAACTCAGTTTAATTTACAGTTAAGTTGTATTCTTTATCCAGGTTGTGGAGCTGCAGACTGTCAGAGATCAGCTGTTCTTCTCTGGCTTCAGCTCTGAGGTCAAACCCCTCTCATCTGAGAGAACTGGATCTGAGTGACAACGACCTGCAGGACTCAGGAGTGAAGGAGCTGTGTGGTTTTCTACAGAGTCCAACCTGTCGACTGGAGACTCTGAGGTCAGACATCATGTTTTATTGTTAAAGGTTCAGTGTGTAGAATGTAGTGACATCTAGTGGTGAAGTGTCACGTTGCAGCTGAAACCCCCTCACCCCCTTCCAAACATGAAAGAGAACCTGTGGTAGCTTCAGTTGTCATAGAAACTCAAAAGGTTTAGTTTGTCCAGTCTGGGCTACTGTAAAAAACATGGCTGCCTCCGTAGAGAGGACCCTCTAAAGCAGAGGTCTTCAACAGGGGGTCCGCGACCCCTAGGGGGTCCGCAGAGGTACTGCAGGGGGGTCGCGACATTTTTGGTTTATTAGACAATTTTTGATATTTTTTTAATTTGTAATTTTTTTTCCACGAATTAAAATGTCTTTAAATACACATTAACATGAATCCAACATATTGTAGCGAACGGATAAATGGAGGCAGAAGACGTTATCTTTCAGTCAGCAATGCACACATTCAGCGACACACAATAATAAAAACATGAATATATATGAACCTGTGTATTATTTAAACAGCTTAGTATTGAATGCACAATAACAGGGTAGCTATGTTTATACATGGCACTAGTCCCAGTTTAATATAAAACACAATTTTATACAATTTATATAGTCGGGGTCCCTGCTCCATCTCTCCACCAGTTTGGGGTCCTTGGCTGAAAACCTTGAAGACCCTGCTCTAAAGTATTTATGTATAAAGTATTTCATTCTAAAGTATGTAAATCTAAAGTATGTAAATCTAAAGTATTTATATAAAGTATATAAATATAAAGTATATAAATATAAATGTCTCATTCTGAAGTAAAGAAAACAACAATTGGTACAATTCAGATGAAACTAGTGAAAACATCTCTAGGATTCTTTTCTCTTCAGTTTCTAACAATGGATCCTTTCACCTGAATCTTCCACACTGGAGCTTGAAGGTCAAAGTGCAGAACATGTGTTCCTAACAGTGAACACTGATACTGAGCTGAGAGATGTTTGTAGAATGAGCTGAGGACCGAGTCGGCTCAATGTGACTGAAGTTTTACTGACAGAGAAATGTGGTGGCAGTTTCTGTTTAATAATGATACTCTATTGTATAATAATACACATAACATTGTCTCTTGGAAAGTTCAACTAAAACACCTGCAGGTGGGCTCACCCACACAGCCACCTAGTGTGACGTGTACAGAATGAGCACAGAGCACGAGAATCACTTCCTTTACAATCAGAAGCCCCCTCCGAGGAGCAAAGGTATACTTCAGTCTCTTGATGTCTGACCAGGTTGGGCAGAGTTCCTGTCTCAGATCTCCGTCCCAGACCCTGGTGTGCCTCTATCTTCATTTACAACATCAAAAGACCCCAGTCTTTATAATGCAGAGTTCCTCACCCATCTCTATCAGACACACTAAGTAACCCTGCAGTGAAGCATTTGCTAAGACACACATGTGGGGGCCATAAACACTTCCTTCTGCAACTTCCCGTAGTTAAGTCACAGAAAACACATTTGTTATCTACTTCTTCTAAATACCTATCTGTTCTTTCATTAAACATTACACAAATGCAAATCTGCCATTACAGAAACAATCCAATGCTGGACAATGTGTACATGTAATGTTTCTGTGGAAGCTCACCAGGACTTGTCCCGGTGGTCCTGTGGACTGACCACATGACAGCGTGCTGCGTTGGTGTTCTGGGACTGGGCTCAGGGTCCAGAGTCCCAGTTGATTATATTTGATTCCTTTTATTTTTAGGACCAAGTTCTTCAGCCCTGTTTCTTCCACTTTGGGTTCATTTCCAACATGAAACCCTTCCTCTGGTTTCAGGACTTACACGGGGTCGTCCATGCCTTTATCTTTTCACCACTAGATCTCTGTCCCGCCCTGTACACACGTGTTCCTCAGGCTCCCTGCACCACTTTCAACTGGTCCAACTGCTGCTCAGATCATCGCCACTTCAAGAAAACATGATCATAGAACTGCTCGCCCACACATCAACTGTGGAACATGTTCTGACAAGTGGGTGGACATTTTCTGGAGCTGAAGCAGCAGCAGGAGATTGTCGGGTCCGACTCGATTCAACAACAGGAACATGTGGGAACATTCAGACGAGGCGGAGCCAAAACACATATCTCCATGATAACCATGGTTACGTTAAGTTATGTTAAGTTACAGGTTCACTGTGAAGGAGTTAGTGACGTCTCCAGGTGTCGTACATGTGAACGTAGTCCACTTGTTCACGTGTACGACTCCTGAACATGTCCAGCAAGATATTTAGAGACATCTAGTGGTGAAGTTACATATTACAAACAACTGAACCCTGAGGACACGAGGACTTTCAAGCTGTTTTCAGTCATGAACTCTGTAAAATAGTGTCTGGACATTTTCTGGAGTTTGACCTTCACATATGAAGAACGGGTGGAGCAGCAGGAGGCCGGACATGACGTATAAATCCTGCTGTGGAAAGATCAGTGTTGTTGTTTACAGCTCATCCACACCGGCGTCGGCCCTCATCACCAAAAGCTCTGGAATCTCCTCGGGTTTCCAAGTTGACGTCTTCGTCTTCTTCGTGTACGGCTCCTCTTCTTCATCCTGAGATGTTTGTGTTCTTTCAGTTTCACGTCCGTCTCACGTGTTTGTGTCCTCAACACGTCCACTCGCTCTCTGTGAATCCTCTGGACATTCACCTGCTCTATTCTCACATGGACTCACTCAGAAACTTTATTAGGAGGCTGCAGGAGAAGTTCCAGAAAATGTCCAGAACAACTTGACTCAGACTTCAGGTCTGAAAACAGAGACAGTGATGTTTAGTCAAAGTCCTTTATTTTCACACATGAACTCAGTTTAATTTACAGTTAAGTTTTATTCTTTATCCAGGTTGAAGTACTGCAGTCTGTCAGAGATCAGCTGTTCTTCTCTGGCTTCAGCTCTGAGGTCAAACCCCTCTCATCTGAGAGAACTGGATCTGAGCTACAACAACGACCTGCAGGACTCAGGAGTGAAGGAGCTGTGTGGTTTTCTACAGAGTCCAACCTGTCGACTGGAGACTCTGAGGTCAGTTCACTGACTGACTTTTGTAGATCTCATATCTATAAAACAGCATTTATACACAATTTATCTCATTTAATTCTAATTTAACATAATTCCTCTTCATACATAACTTGAATCCATTCATTAATTAATCTGTGACATTTTAAATATTCAGCTACTTGTTAAAACACTGAGTTTAGTTCTGGATTTCCTAAACTGATCTGCAGGACAGAGACCGGGTCCAAATAATCTATTTTACTGAATCAGGACTCGTTTTTAGTCCAACATGTCTGATTTCATATTTATCTTCCATGTTATGAGTCTGTGCTGACATGAATATGTGTCTGTTATTTTCACACATGAACTCAGTTTAATTTACAGTTAAGTTTTATTCTTTATCCAGGTTGGATTACTGCAGACTGTCAGAGATCAGCTGTTCTTCTCTGGCTTCAGCTCTGAGGTCAAACCCCTCTCATCTGAGAGGACTGGATCTGAGAGACAACGACCTGCAGGACTCAGGAGTGAAGGAGCTGTGTGGTTTTCTACAGAGTCCAACCTGTGGACTGGAGACTCTGAGGTCAGACATCATGTTTTAATGTTAAAGGTTCAGTGTGTAGAATGTAGTGACATCTAGTGGTGAAGTGTCACGTTGCAGCTGAAACCCCCCCCCTCCCCCCCCCCCCTTCCAAACATGAAAGAGAACCTGTGGTAGCTTCAGTTGTCATAGAAACTCAAAAGGTTTAGTTTGTCCAGTCTGGGCTACTGTAAAAAACATGGCTGCCTCCGTAGAGAGGACCTCTAAAGCAGAGGTCTTCAACAGGGGTCCGCGACCCTAGGGGTCCGCGGAGGTACTGCAGGGGTTGCGACATTTTTGGTTTATTAGACAATTTTTGATATTTTTTTAATTTGAAATTTTTTTTCCACGAATTAAAATGTCTTTAAATACACATTAACATGAATCCAACATATTGTAGCGAACGGATAAATGGAGGCAGAAGACGTTATCTTTCAGTCAGCAATGCACACATTCAGCGACACACAATAATAAAAACATGAATATATATGAACCTGTGTATTATTTAAACAGCTTAGTATTGAATGCACAATAACAGGGTAGCTATGTTTATACATGGCACTAGTCCCAGTTTAATATAAAACACAATTTTATACAATTTATATAGTCGGGGGTCCCTGCTCCATCTCTCCACCAGTTTGGGGTCCTTGGCCTGAAAAACCTTGAAGACGCTGCTCTAAAGTATTTATATATAAAGTATTTCATTCTAAAGTATGTAAATCTAAAGTATGTAAATCTAAAGTATTTATATAAAGTATATAAATATAAAGTATATAAATATAAATGTCTCATTCTGAAGTAAAGAAAACAACAGTTGGTACAATTCAGATGAAACTAGTGAAAACATCTCTAGGATTCTTTTCTCTTCAGTTTCTAACAATGGATCCTTTCACCTGAATCTTCCACACTGGAGCTTGAAGGTCAAAGTGCAGAACATGTGTTCCTAACAGTGAACACTGATACTGAGCTGAGAGATGTTTGTAGAATGAGCTGAGGACCGAGTCCGGCTCAATGTGACTGAAGTTTTACTGACAGAGAAATGTGGTGGCAGTTTCTGTTTAATAATGATACTCTATTGTATAATAATACACACATAACATTGTCTCTCGGAAAGTTCAACTAAAACACCTGCAGGTGGGCTCACCCCACACAGCCACCTAGTGTGACGTGTACAGAATGAGCACAGAGCACAGGAGAATCACTTCACTTATACAATCAGAAGCCCCTCCCCGCGAGGAGCCAAAAGGTATTCTTCAGTCTCTTGATGTCTGACCAGGTTGGGCAGAGTTCCTGTCTCAGATCTCCGTCCCAGACCCCTGGTGTGTCCTCTATCTTCATTTACAACATCAAAAGACCCCAGTCCTGTATACAATGCAGAGTTCCCCTCACCCATCTCTATCAGACACACTAAGTAACCCCTGCAGTGAAGCATTTGCTAAGACACACATGTGGGGGCCATAAACACTTCCTTCTGCAACTTCCCGTAGTTAAGTCACAGAAAACACATTTGTTATCTACTTCTTCTAAATACCTATCTGTTCTTTCATTAAACATTACACAAATGCAAAATCTGCCATTACAGAAACAATCCAATGCTGGACAATGTGTACATGTAATGTTTCTGTGGAAGCTAACCAGGACTTGTCCCGGTGGTCCTGTGGACTGACCACATGACAGCGTGCTGCGTTGGTGTTCTGGGACTGGGCTCAGGGTCCAGAGTCCCAGTTGATTATATTTGATGTCTTTTATTTTTAGGACCAAGTTCTTCAGCCCTGTTTCTTCCACTTTGGGTTCATTTCCAACATGAAACCCTTCCTCTGGTTTCAGGACTTACACGGGGTCGTCCATGCCTTTATCTTTTCACCACTAGATCTCTGTCCCGCCCTGTACACACGTGTTCCTCAGGCTCCCTGCACCACTTTCAACTGGTCCAACTGCTGCTCAGATCATCGCCACTTCAAGAAAACATGATCATAGAACTGCTCGCCCTTTCACACATCAACTGTGGAACATGTTCTGACAAGTGGGTCGGACATTTTCTGGAGCTGAAGCAGCAGCAGGAGATTGTCCGGGTCCGACTCGTTCACAGCAACAGGAACATGTGGGAACATTCAGACGAGGGGCGGAGCCAAAACACATATCTCCATGATAACCATGGTTACGTTAAGTTATGTTAAGTTACAGGTTCACTGTGAAGGAGTTAGTGACGTCTCCAGGTGTCGTACATGTGAACGTAGTCCACTTGTTCACGTGTACGACTCCTGAACATGTCCAGCAAGATATTTAGAGACATCTAGTGGTGAAGTTACATATTACAAACAACTGAACCCCGAGGACACGAGGACTTTCAAGCTGTTTTCAGTCATGAACTCTGTAAAATAGTGTCTGGACATTTTCTGGAGTTTGACTTTCACATATGAAGAACGGGTGGAGCAGCAGGAGGCCGGACATGACGTATAAATCCTGCTGTGGAAAGATCAGTGTTGTTGTTTACAGCTCATCCACACCGGCGTCGGCCCTCATCACCAAAAGATCTGGAATCTCCTCGTGTTTCCAAGTTGACGTCTTCGTCTTCTTCGTGTACGGCTCCTCTTCTTCATCCTGAGATGTTTGTGTTCTTCCAGTTTCACGTCCGTCACGTGTTTGTGTCCTCAACACGTCCACTGTCTCTGTGTGAATCCTCTGGACATTCACCTGCTCTATTCTCACATGGACTCACTCAGAAACTTTATTAGGAGGCTGCAGGAGAAGTTCCAGAAAATGTCCAGAACAACTTGACTCAGACTTCAGGTCTGAAAACAGAGACAGTGATGTTTAGTCAAAGTCCTTTATTTTCACACATGAACTCAGTTTAATTTACAGTTAAGTTGTATTCTTTATCCAGGTTGTGGAGCTGCAGACTGTCAGAGATCAGCTGTTCTTCTCTGGCTTCAGCTCTGAGGTCAAACCCCTCTCATCTGAGAGAACTGGATCTGAGTAACAACCTCCTGCAGGACTCAGGAGTGAAGGAGCTGTGTGGTTTTCTACAGAGTCCAACCTGTCGACTGGAGACTCTGAGGTCAGTTCACTCACTGACTTTTGTAGATCTCATATCTATAAAACACCATTTATACACAATTGATCTCATTTAATTCTAATTTAACATAATTCCTCTTCATACATAACTTGAATCCATTCATTAATTAATCTGTGACATTTTAAATATTCAGCTACTTGTTAAAACACTGAGTTTAGTTCTGGATTTCCTAAACTGATCTGCAGGACAGAGACCGGGTCCAAATAATCTATTTGTACTGAATCAGGACTCGTTTTTAGTCCAACATGTCTGATTTCATATTTATCTTCCATGTTATGAGTCTGTGTGACATGAATATGTGTCTGTTATTTTCACACATGAACTCAGTTTAATTTACAGTTAAGTTTTATTCTTTATCCAGGTTGAGGAGATGCAGTCTGTCAGAGATCAGCTGTTCTTCTCTGGCTTCAGCTCTGAGGTCAAACCCCTCTCATCTGAGAGAACTGGATCTGAGTAACAACAACCTGCAGGACTCAGGAGTGAAGGAGCTGCTTGATCTACAGCAGAGTCCAACCTGTCGACTGGAGACTCTGAGGTCAGTAGATGGTTGGAGTCAGTCCACGCTGCTTTCATCAGTATGTTACTAAACACAGTCAGTATCACAGATCCAGGGTCTGTGCTACCAAGCAGGATTTGTGGTTATCAGGTTAACTTCAGGTTTAGTTTTTCAGTCCTCTGAGCTCGTCCACTTCTTAACGAGGTAAATCACCATGGTAACTTCTGATGAGCGGCTAACCTGCTCCAGGTTAAGTTGGAGATCAACCCGTATTGAAGCTCCGCCCACTGACCACAGTGACTCTCCACTGTTGTGTGGTGCACACTCTCCTTAAAGGGACGGATAAGGGAAGTTTAAATCCACGTCTGGTTGGTTCAGTTGATCTCTAACTCACCCAGAACATCTCAATCTCTCCAGACTCATCCTGTCACCAAAACACCAGATGCACTCAGTCAGCTTCCTGAAGATAGGTCCATGTGTTTCTATTGAGGAGTGATGTCAGAGGTGTCCACCACAGTGTGTCCTCAGAGACAGTGCGAGACAGTGAGACAGAGTGTGTCCTCAGAGACAGTGAGACAGTGAGTGTCCTCAGAGACAGTGAGACAGTGTGTGTCCTCAGAGACAGTGAGACAGTGTGTGTCCTCAGAGACAGTGAGTCAGTGTGTGTCCTCAGAGACAGTGAGACAGTGTGTGTCCTCAGAGACAGTGTGTGTCCTCAGAGTCAGTGTGTCCTCAGTGTCAGTGTGTGTTCATTGTGTTACACATTGGCTCTGTTGTGTAACAAGTCAGGTGGAAGTTCCCAAAGTGCAGCAGTTGAAGTATTTATTTACAAAGACTTAAAGTAAACATGGTGGTCAGTTCTGTCAGTGGTGTCTGTAGTGTGTGTGGGTGTGAGAGAGAGAGAGAGAGAGAGAGGGAAGTGAGTCTCTGTAACACTGATGTCTTCTTCTCTCAACAGGTGGTGATCTTGGTGGAGGTGAGTGTGAAGAGGACAGTGTGTGTGGACGGAGGCTGAGCTGTGTCCTGAGGATCCAGAGGCTGAAGCAGCAGCAGCTTGTGTGTAGTCTCCAATCTACACAACCCCTAATCTGCATGTGTTTGTGAGATGAAGCCGGAGCACCTGGAGAAAACACGGGGAGAACATGCAGACTCCACACAGGAAGACCCCATCTGAACCGGATTCAAACCAGCAACCTTCTTGCCCCGATTGTGTTTATTCACATGAAGAATGTGTTTATTGAAATGACACAACACAAGCAGAATATATAAACCCTCTATAAAGAGTCACATACAGTGTATTTAAGTTTGTCTTTATTATTGTCCACCTTTGTCCCTCAGTATGTCTCCATGTGTGTAGAACCACATTCTGTGTATATGTTTGTTTATGATCTTAAAGTTCCTGGATTCACGTCACAAATTGATTTAGTTCCACACAAAGTTAAACACATTGAAATCACTTTGAGTTTAAAATCAGAGTTTTGTCTTTGACACAAAAGATCAAAACTCTGGACTTAAAAATGGGACGTTTTCATTTCTGCATCAGGTGCAGAGCGGTGGTGGCTTTTCTACTTTTGACCCACAGGTGGCGCTGTAGTATAACAGCAGCACATCCCAGTCAAAGCCTTTATATTCAGTCTATGAGTCAAACACATGGATCATTTCCTCTGTGACAAACCAGATGTAACGAGAAGAAAAACATCTCAGAGAGAAAAGTCCTGTTTCTACTTGTCTCTGCTTTAATGCTCAATAAACATCCTTCCACCGACTTCACTGGAATCATGACTCTGCTTTTCTTTCCTCTTGCAAACAAACAGGTGGAAACATCTCGTCCTTGGTGCAGGTAAAAGAACAAAATCACCAGTTTGACATGGAAACAACCAGAAGAAAAGTGAATGAGACATTTAGGAACACTCTGAGGAAACTGTTTCATAAACATTTGACCATATTTAATAGAAAACTGACCCGAGGACGTTTTATACAAACGTAGATGAAGATTCTTGTTGTACGTTCTCGACACCACCTCAGAACAACCACAAGGGGGAGACTGGAGCAGGCCTCTGGGAACAGCAGCATGCTGGGAAATAATTGCTGATGGGAGGTTCACAGCAGAGACAAGGGACAGAAAGTCTGAGAGATGATGTCCTGAAGACAGTGGACATTTTGGGCCTGTTGTGTTGAACAGTTTGTGTTATTCTGTGGAGACACTTGTCTCAACATGATGATTTCACTTCATCTTCAAGCCCGTCTCAGTTCTTTGTGACTTCAGGATAAGAAATGTTTGACAGAGTCAGTTCCTGACAGGCTCAAGTTCTCACTGTATGGAGAGGTCATCATGTGACTTTGTTATGATCCTCAACACACGTGTGTCAGTGTAACATGTGACTGTGACGCCATGTTCATGAACACGCTGCTCTAACATCTGTCCAGCAGATGTTGAAGCTCTGAGGTCCACTTCCTCTGCACCAGAGTGAGACCATCATCTCTTCATGGAGCTGTGCACGAGGCTGTTGTCACGGTGACCAAACACAAAGTGTGAACAACACGTCGTCCAAAGGATCCGTTAGAATTCCATCAAACACATTTATGGGATATACTTTATACTGATGAAGAGTTTGTGGCTGTGATAAACCAGAGGAAGATGATGATGATCACGTGTCTCACATCATGTTCATAGACTTCAGATCAACTCAGATCCAGAAGAAAACCTTCACCTGTGTTTCCATAGCAACTGACTCCGAGTTAGGCTCCTGTCAATCATCTGATCCTCACTCCCGTCCAGCAGGTGGCGGTACTGCGCCTGTGAGCTGATGAACACACCCCTGCTGTCAGCTGACTGACGGAGTGTGTCACGTGACAGTTTGCTGTCATGTGACCTCTGTGATTCTATATTGTCGCCAGCTGCGACTTCAGCTGCTCAGAGGAACCCGGTGGAACCCAGAAGAACCCAGTGGAACCCAGAAGAACCCAGTGGAACCCAGAAGAACCCAGTGGAACTCAGTGGAACCCAGAAGAACCAGGTGGAACCCGGTGGAACCCGGTGGAACCCAGAAGAACCCGGTGAAGGTGAGGGTGTTGACGGACAGAACTTTCCTCGGTTCCTGTTTGAAGTTTTTTTCTGTGGAACTTTGCTGTTGGTGCTCACAGCTCAGCTAGCAGCTAGCAGCTAGTATTTAGTATTTAGCAGCTCGTATTTAGCAGTTAGTATTTAGCAGCAAGTATTTAGTATTTAGCAGCTCGCATTTAGCAGCTAGTATTTAGTATTTAGCAGCTCGCATTTAGCAGCTAGTATTTAGTATTTAGCAGCTAGTATTTAGCAGCAAGTATTTAGTATTCAGTTAGTAGCCAGAGACAGAAACAGCAGCTAAAACAAACTGAAACATGGTGAAACAACTTCCTCTAATAACGTGTATTACACTCAGCCCTGTAGCGCCCCCTGCTGTCCATCACGTGTAGCTGATCTTTATTCCTATTCGTCCCATTTGAACACGTGTTCTTGTCTGAGGTGAAAACAGAGTCAGAGGTTTGTGTAGAAGATGAAACTGATGTTTGTTCACACACAGACACACACACACACACACACACACACACACGCACTGCTTCATGATGAAGTCATGATTCATCTCATTCTGCTGCAGATTTCTCTTTGTTTTAACGTTTGATTTGGTGTTTGATTTTAAAATGAAAGTTGAAAGAAGATATTTTAACAGTTTTTTCTCTTGATAAATTTCACAGTCAAAGTATTCAAACATTAAAGCTACAGACTAATTAACCTTTTGTTTTCCTCGACTACATCGACTGTTGCGTTTTAATAGAAACTCAAAACAAAGCAAACGCATCATTTCCCGAAACGTCCCATGTTTGAGTTTGTCCTCAGTCCTGAGTTGGACACAAAGATCTTTTTTCTATACATTTTATTTATGAGACAATTTCATGTTCAGGAGAGAAACTCTAAACTTTATTTACAACATCTCCACTAACACAAAATCATAAAGAGCCATGATTCATTATAATCATTTACTTTCAGTTTGAATTAATTTTCATTTGATTTGTATTTGTTGTTCCATGTTCGTACTGTTTCTTGCTAAAGGTGTTGATGTCACTTCCTGTCTGGTTTCAGATGCAGTTGGTGGTGTTGTGTTACTTCCTGTCGTCTCTGCTGGGCAGCGACGCGGCGCCGGCAGAAGATGAGGTGACCTTCCTGCCTGGTCTGCAGAAACAGCCGAGTTTCAGACATTACTCTGGTTACCTGAGTGTGGCCGACGGAAAACACCTGCACTACTGGTCAGTACCTGAGACGCACACCTGACACTTCACGTGTGATGTCACCGTTTCCACTGTCACATGTTATGGAGGAAAAACAAATATAATAAAATGTTTCTATGAGCTCTTTGATTTCCACGACATCCACCCGGCCCTCGCTACGTCAGCTGAGCTTCAGCTTGTTCTCAGGTTGGTGGAGTCCCAGAACGACCCGTCCTCTGACCCGGTGGTGTTGTGGTTGAATGGCGGCCCCGGCTGCAGCTCTCTGGACGGACTGCTGACCGAACACGGACCCTTCCTGGTAGGTAACCTCTACCTGTACCACTGGGATGTCTGATTCTTGTTGTTCTGGGTTTGTTCCCTCATGGTTGATGCACTTTGGATAAAAGCGTCAGCTCAATGAAATGTCACGTCACAGCGCCACCTGCTGACCTCTGACCTGTCATTTTAAGATCCAGGATGATGGAGTGACTTTGCAGTACAACCCTTATTCCTGGAACAAGGTCAGTTCTGCACGCCATCTTGTGTGTCGGGTGGTTTGGACACATGGTTTGATTCCTGAAAGCTGATTGGTTCACTGTTTCCAAGCAGCTTGCCAACATGTTGTACCTGGAGTCTCCAGCAGGAGTTGGTTTCTCGTACTCTGATGATAAGAATTACGTGACAAACGACACCGAGGTCAGTGACGCGTCTGAAACTCAGGTCCTGATTGGCTCACAGGTGTTGAGTGATTTTATTTTTTTCCTCGTTCCAGGTGTCTATGAACAACTTCCTGGCTCTGAGGGAATTCTTCCGTTTGTTCCCAGAGTTCAGCAAGAACAACCTCTTTCTGACCGGAGAGAGTTACGGAGGAATCTACATCCCGACGCTGGCAGAGCGAGTGATGGAGGACGCCACCCTCAACCTGCAGGTACGCACCGGTGTCGTAGCACCACACGCCAGAGTGACATCACTGTCAACTTTCATATGAACTAAATAAGCACCCTGTCGTGTTAGGGCGTTGCCGTGGGAAACGGTATGTCGAGTTACGAGATGAACGATAACTCTCTGGTGTTCTTCGCCTACTACCACGGCCTGTTGGGGAGCGGACTGTGGAGCCGGCTGCAGACGTTTTGCTGCAGCGACGCGACGTGCAACTTTTACAACAATCAGGACCAGAACTGCTCTGCCAGCGTGAGTCTGAACCGGTTTGTGATAAATACTGATCTGAACCCGGTTACAGAATCTGGTTCGACCCGGTTTAAAGCAGGTGTCTCTGTCGGCAGGTGTCGGAGGTTCAGGACGTCGTCTACAGTTCAGGTCTGAACATGTACAACCTGTACTCGTCATGTCCAGGTGGAGTTGGACAGAGAGTCAGGTGAGCTGCGACCTCTGACCTCTGAGTCAACATGTGTACATCTGAGCTTTTGGAGACCGGTGTTGACTTCCTGTTATTGATCAGTGTGGAGCGAGGCGACCTGGTGATCAGGGATCTGGGGAACTCGTTCATCAATCATCAGTGGACTCAGCTGTGGAACCAGGTGAGTGTGAGTCACCTTGGTTCACCTGAACTCACCTGGTGGATCTGTACAAACCGGGTTTTTTCTCTGACTCTGTAGAAGTTTCGAGTTCTGGCATCTCGCCACCTGTCCGTCCGTCTGGACCCCCCCTGCACAAACTCCACCCCCTCCTCCCTCTACCTGAACAGTCCGTACGTCAGAGCCGCGCTGCACATCCGCCCTGAGGTCCCGGACTGGGTCATCTGCAGGTAGTGTGTGTGTGTCCTCACTTTGTGACCCCCCTTTTAATGGACTATTTGGGGTTAAGACTTCGTTTTAGGGTTAGACTCAGGTTTGGTTAAGCATTTAGTTTGAAGGGCTAGGGGCTAGGGAATGCATTATGCCAATGAGTGTCCTCCCTAAGATGGCTGTACAAACGTGTGTGTTATTATAATAATAATAATACAAGGTGTGTGTTGCAGTGCGGAGGTGAATCTGAACTATGGTCGTCTGTGTCTGGACGTCAGGAAACAGTATCTGAAGCTTCTCTCTGCTCTGGTCAGTGAACTCACAAACTTCATTCACACTTATTACCTCTCAGCGGAAACTACAGATTTCTCTCCAACATACAGAGAACGACTTCAGTCTGGAGCTCAGTGCATTGTGGGATTTCTCCCTAGATCCACATGTGGAGGTGTTTCTGATGCTGCTATCAGCTGAGGCGTTTCCACAGCTCTGATCAGAACAGCTGTTCACACAGAACCTCCGTTAGTTATAGTCTCAGTCCTCAGATTTAGTTTTTGTTCAACTAAACTCGGGACCAAGAAACAAATAATTTAGTTGAGAGAATCGTAGATATAATGAAAGTCTAATGAAAACCACTTCCTCTAAACATCAGTTCTGTGTCACAGGTTGGTTGTTAGTAAAGGTTCAATATAAATTCATGACATGAGAACCACTGTTCAGACTTTTATTTTTAAACTCGACAACACAACGTTAAATCAGTGTCTGTAGAACCAGCAGGAAGAGGAATGTGCAGCTCAGCCAATCAGAGAAGGACATTTAGATGATGACATTGATTGATAAACACTGTCAGAGTTGGGGGGCGGGGCCTTGTTAACTCTGTGGCGGTCTCTGCAGAAGTACCGGGTCCTGGTGTATAACGGCGACGTGGACATGGCGTGTAACTTCATGGGAGATGAGTGGTTCGTTGAGTCTCTGCACCAGCAGGTAACTTCCTGTTTGACTTAATAATCAATAACCACTTTGGGGGGGTGTGCCCTAACCCTGTGTAAGAAATCTGGGTTTTATTAAAACAGCAACATTTGGAACACTAATGAACATGTCGTGCTTCACATGAAACTATGTAAACAGTGAGCCGGCCGGTCGATGAACACACTTTGTAAAAGTAAAGCAGACGGTCCTGTCCGACCTCCACGCTCTGAAGATACCGGTCACTTCTGTGTTTACGTGATTACGCAGGCTTGTGATTGGACACATGCACGCGACAGGCTGTGGCAGAGCGTGGGGATCGACAGGGAGACGTGTTCGTCTCAGCGTTTTACAAACTGAACCGTGGACTTCTGGACCGTGGTTTTGGTTCGAGAATCGTTCGAGCCCTACTCAGGTGTATTGATGTCTCAGGTGCTGGTTCAGAGGCGTCCATGGTTCTATAACGATGAAGACGGTCGACAGGTCGGAGGCTTCGTCAAAGAGTTTAACAACATCGCCTTCCTCACAGTCAAGGTAAACGCTGCCGCCATCATCAGCTGACCCTCACTGATCACTTCCTCGACTCACCTGGTTGCTGACCTTTACCTCCATCCTCCTGCAGGGCTCTGGTCACATGGTTCCATCAGATAAACCAGTCGCTGCCTTCGCCATGTTCACCAGATTTATCAAGAGACAACCCTACTGACCTGAGGGGCACCCACGTCCTGCCAGCCAATCAGCACAGCTCTCTACTGCGTTGCTATTGTGTGGTTGTCATGGAAACGATCACTGCCATCAGTTTCTTTAATGTGAAGCTTCTTCTGCTGTATGTTTTTGGTTTAAGAACCAGTTCAATAAAGTTTGAAACAAAAAGTATTTTTTTCTTTTCAACTGAACCTGATTCAAACGTCTGAAACGAGGAGACGTCAAGTTAAAAAACAGACACGATACACAACACGATGACGACAAATCCATTTTGTGACCTGTTGTTTTCTGCAGCTTCGGTAAACTCTGAGAAATGTAACCTCCCAAAATTCCTCAATTCAGAAATTAATTCAAATGAGATGTTCTCACAAGTCAAAGTTCTCGAAGCTTTACTTGTTAAAATCAAGAGTGAAGAACCGAGTTGTAGATGACTGGACACTGGTATTAAATCTATAATCTACAGCTTCAAAGACAAGATGTTTACACCATGTGCTGAAATATCCACATCATCAAAAATCAGGAGGAAACAAAGTTGTTTCCTTCGTGTCTTTACTGACACAGAAGAGTCGTGTGAACACATCAGACGTCAGGATTTTAAACCTGGAGAAAATAAAGGTTCATCTGGAAAGTTTGTGTGTTTTGGGCCTGATGATTAATCACGAATGAAACACTGAAGAAGTTCACGCCACTGACGTCGTTTCATTTACAGGATCCTCATCATATATGTGCTTCTGTTTCATGTGAAGAGGGAAAGACCTGATTGATTTACTTTTGGATTTTGATATTTTTATAGGAATCTCATCTGGGACAAAGGGAGGTTAAAATGTTAATTCTGTTTTTGAAGCTTTATAAATGTGGAATGAATCTAAAATGAATAAAACAACTTGAAGTTTTGTCTGAAGTGTTTTTAACTGGAATGTAAACGATGCCTCTGACATAATTATTTGTCTTCCTCCTCTAGTCCTCCTCCTCTTCCCCTGCTCCTCTTCCTCTCCTCTAGTCCTCCTCCTCTTCCCCTGCTCCTCTTCCTATCCTCCTCCTCTTCCTCTTCTTCTCCTCCTCCCCCTCCTCTTCCTCTCCTCTAGTCCTCCTCCTCTTCCCCTGCTCCTCTTCCTATCCTCCTCCTCTTCTTCTCCTTCTCCTCCTCCCCCTCCTCTTCCTCTCCTCTTCTTCTCCTCTTTCTCTAGTCCTCCCTTCTCTCCTCCTCCTCCCCCTCCTCTTCCTCTCCTCTTCTTCTCCTCGTCTTCCCCTGCTCCTCTTCCTATCCTCCTCCTCTTCTTCTCCTTCTCCTCCTCCCCTCCTCTTCCTATCCTCTTCTTCTCCTCTTTCTCTAGTCCTCCCTTCTCTCCTCCTCCTCCCTCTCCTCTTCCTCTCGTCCTCCTCCTCTTCTCCTCTCCTCCTCCTCCCACTCTTTCTCTCCTCCTCCTCCCTCTCCTCTTCCTCTCCTCCTCTTTCTCTAGTCCTCCTCCTCTTCTCCTCTCCTCCTCCTCCCTCTCTTTCTCTCCTCCTCCTCCCTCTCCTCTTCCTCTCCTCCTCTTTCTCTAGTCCTCCTCCTCTTCTCCTCTCCTCCTCCTCCCTCTCTCCTCCTCTCCTCCCTCTTATATTTAATCTCCTGTCATGTTGAACTCCATCTCTTGCTCTCTGGCTGCCATGGTTACCGACTTCACATTATGCAGTTGCCATGGTGACAATGATCAGCTGATCGGTGTCTTTCTTTTTTTTGATCTGTCATCAATAAACCCGTCGGTGACGTCATTCTATTTCCTTTTTGTGCGGGAAGTCGATGACAGAGAAGCTGCTGATCAGGCGGATCAGTGTCTGCTCTGCATCCTTCCTCTTCCTCCTCTTCTCTCCTCCTCCTCTTCTCTTCTCTCCTCCTCCTCCTCTTCCTCCGCAGCGATGCTTCCTTCAGCCTGACGGGCCTCGGTGCTCTGTGAGCGGCCGGACTCTCGGTCATGGTCCAGAAATCCCGCAACGGCGGCATGTTCCCCGCAGCGCAGACCGACCAGAAGAAGCTGAAGGTCGGCTTCGTGGGTCTGGAGGCCGGAGGCAGCGAGTCCAGAGACGGAGCTCTGCTCATATCAGGTGTGTGTGTGTGTGTGTGTGTGTGTGTGTGTGTGTGTGTGTGTGTGTGTGTGTGTGTGTGTGTGTGTGTGTGTGTGTGTGTGTGTGTGTGTGTGTGTGTGTGTGTGTGTGTGTGTGTGTGTGTGTGTGTGTCAGAAATTAAAGATAAAATTTACATTTAAAATAAGCCCCTCCCACCAGATATTTAAAGGGGATTGGTTAGTGCTTCTCCAGGTTAGTGTGGGTATCTGGCTCATGTCTACCAACCCAAACACTCTGGGGAAAACACTTCCTGGGTTTTGTTATAGTTCCTCTAAGTCAGAAACGTCATGCTTGAGCGACTTGATTGAGCTTCCTGGGTTTTGTGTCGTCACAAGGAACTGGAAGTCTCCCTACATGGCCTTGGCCCACCCCCCCACCTCATCCCTCCTAAAACTGAGTTCAAATAATCATGATCGCCCCTGGTGTCCAGCTGCAGTACAGGTCATAGACCTCCTCCATGTTAGCAGATGGGACATGGACCAAAATAAGGAATCAAAGTGAAAGAAATGTTTGTCAAAGATGTTTCTGTCATTTCAGCTCGTTCTCATCTCTCTGATGTTTGTTCACGTGTTTCTGATCAGTTTGGTTTGAATCAGTTATTTGATGATATGAAAACAGGCTGAGACGTGATGATTGACAGCTGACACTGACTCCTGTGATTGGTAGTGTGTGTGTGTGGGCGGGACCTTGATACAACGTTTCCACTCTACGACTGCACAGACTGACTGTAAACAATGTCATCACCAGAAGATGGCAGCGTTTGTATCTGAGATATTGTAATTTTTATGTTTGGAGAAGGTGGAGACGTGTCGTCCATCTTTGTTTACAGGCTACAGTTAGCATACTGTGGTTAGCAGGAAGCTAAAGTATTAACGACATTAGGCGCCCCACAGATACCACAAGGAAGCTTCTCCCTCTGAGGGGGGGGGGGACTTCTGGTGAATTAAAGTCAACTGAGGATTCATTGATCACTGACTGATGTCTGTCTCTGTCCAGGTGCGGAGGACGGACCTCGGCGGCAGCGCAGCAGCGTCTCCGGGGGAAAGAAACCTCCGAAACGAAATGCTCTCTACAGACGACTGCAGAACTTCCTGTACAACGTCCTGGAGAGGCCTCGAGGATGGGCCTTCATCTACCACGCCTACGTGTAAACACCTGTCCTCACACCTGTCCTCACACCTGTCCTCACACCTGTCCTCACATCTGTCCTCACACCTGTCCTCACATCTGTCCTCGCCTGTCCTCACATCTGTCTCACCTGTCCTCACATCTGTCCTCACATCTGTCCTCACACCTGTCCTCACATCTGTCTCGCCTGTCTCACACCTGTCCTCACACCTGTCCTCACATCTGTCCTCACACCTGTCCTCACATCTGTCCTCACATCTGTCCTCACACCTGTCCTCACACCTGTCCTCACATCTGTCCTCGCCTGTCCTCACATCTGTCCTCGCCTGTCCTCACACCTGTCCTCACATCTGTCTCACATCTGTCTCACACCTGTCCTCACACCTGTCCTCACATCTGTCTCGCCTGTCCTCACACCTGTCCTCACACCTGTCCTCGCCTGTCCTCACATCTGTCCTCACACCTGTCCTCACATCTGTCCTCACCTGTCCTCACATCTGTCCTTGCATCTGTCCTCACAATTGTCCTCACATCATTTGTCACACCTGTCCTCACCTGTCCTCACACCTGTCCTCACACCTGTCCTCACCTGTCCTCACACCTGTCCTCACATCTGTCCTCACATCTGTCCTCGCATCTGTCCTCACAATTCTCCTCACATCTGTTGTCACACCTGTCCTCACATCTGTCCTCACATCTGTCCTCACATCTGTCCTCACCTGTCCTCACATCTGTCCTCACATCTGTCTTCATATTTGTCCTCACATCTGTTTCTGTTTGAAATAAACATCAAAATACATAATAACAGTCGAAACAGGAAACTAAAGTGAAGGACGTCAGTGACTCACGGATAAAATCAATAGTCAGTTTCAAGGAAGACCTGAGATCAGGTGCCACAGTTTTAATATTCCCCTGGAAACACAGATGTCAGTGGATGTTTTGTTTTCAGGTTCCTGCTGGTGTTCTCCTGTCTGGTTCTGTCTGTGTTCTCCACCATCAAAGAGTACGAGAAGAGTTCAGAGGACGCTCTCTACATCCTGGTAAAAACACTTTTATCTGATCTGAGGTCAGAGGTCAGGCACTTTCTGAGTCAGTGCTCCGGCTAATTCAACAGGAAACCATCAAAACAGAAATCAATCAGCTGCTTTATCAATAAGTTTTTTACGGTGTGTTGTTGTCGTCATGTCACAGGAAGTGGTGACCATCGTGGTGTTCGGGGTGGAGTACATGGTGAGGATCTGGGCTGCAGGTTGTTGTTGTCGGTTCAGAGGATGGAGAGGACGACTCAAGTTCGCCAGAAAACCCTTTTGTGTCATCGGTGAGTCTGACCACGATAAAGACACGTTCACCAGAGGACGGTAGGACTCACCTCTCTCTCTCTCTGACCTGTCTGTCTCTCAGATGTTATGGTGTTGATAGCATCCATCTCCGTCTTGGCGGCGGGGACTCAGGGGAACGTCTTTGCAACATCAGCAATTCGTTCTCTTCGGTTCCTTCAGATCCTGAGGATGATCCGTATGGACCGACGAGGAGGAACCTGGAAACTGCTTGGATCAGTGGTGTACGCCCACAGCAAGGTGTGTGTGTGTGTGTGTGTGTGTGTGTGTGTGTGTGTGTGTGTGTGTGTGTGTGTGTGTGTGTGTGTGTGTGTGTGTGTGTGTGTGTGTGTGTGTCAGCAGTCCTGGTTTGTTCGTATCATGTTTGTTACATCTGATCTTATCCATTGATCCTGGACTGTTATTGATCGGAGTTATTGATCCTCCCCTCCCCAGTGTTTCACTCCCAGTTTGTTTAAAGATGTGTGTTTGTGTATGCGCACATATTTGTGTGTGTATGATTTCAGTTTCAGTCTGAAAATAAAAGTAGATCTTTTTTCTTGTGTCTGTGATTTTATGTCACATCATCAGTGATGAACTCAGAGTCACAAGATGTTTTAGTTCTTCGGTCACCATCGGCAGGGAAACCGAGCCGGAGGCGATCGCTCCCCGGTTCGTGTCCAAGTTGTGTGCTACCTCACGGATCACCCCTCTTGATCCACAGCCACCTCCACGTCTTTTCTGCAGCCTAGTTCCTGGTGTCTCTTCTCCCCTGCAAAGCTCTGCAGCCCACCTCCATGGGCACACACGGGCCTTCCATCTGCATTCAATGAAAATCCCTAGATATTTAACCTTCTTGTGTTAATGGGCCTCCTCTATCAAGCCTCCCTAGGTCGACCGTCAGCTACCAATCGCACTCTGAAAGTAGGAGTCCAGTAGTAGAGGCCCTGAGCTCCATCAACAGTGTCTCTCCTGCCCTTCTTTCAGCCCCTGGTCATGGTGCCACCTTTACCTGCCTTCTCCCAAGGCTTTTGAGCAGCAGCTCATGATGTGCTCCAGGGAACCTCTTGCCAGGCACAGTGGGCATGCCTGGGTACTGGCATGGATTGTTGGTGTGCCCCTAAAGGGCAATACCGCTTAAACTCAGGCAGGGCCAGCCACCACCAAAGGAACTAGCTGATATTTCTCTCAAAGCCTTCCACATTGGTCATTGTCTCCTCATTAATAAGTAGAGAAGCTGCAGGAAGCATTGTTCAAAGTCTTCAGAGGATTCCATGCTGATAAATCAATGCTTTATTGACTGGACTCTGCAGTGTCTCTAAAGGGGCAGTCGAAGATCTTCCCCAGCCTCTTCACCGGCCTCTCTGTCCCTGATGGAATCTGGGCTCCTGATATGGTGCAACCAGGGATGATGCCTTTTTGTAGCCGATGCCATTCAGATGTTGTGGTTCCAATGGTGCATCTCAGACTGAAATTGTTGTAGTGTTCTTCGGTCCTCTCTGGAAAATGGCACCTTCTCAGTGCTGTTGACAAGGTCGAGCCAAATGACGGCCAGGTCTCCTCTACTCTCTCTCTCTATTCTCATAGGTCAACTGGGTAACTACTCATGTCTCTCTCTCTGTTTCTGTTCCTAATGTCTCTTTGTCGCCCCCTACAGGAGTTGATCACAGCCTGGTACATCGGCTTCCTGTGTCTCATTCTGGCCAGTTTCCTCGTTTATTTGGCAGAAAAAGAAGATAACGAACAGTTTGAGACGTATGCTGACGCCCTCTGGTGGGGACTGGTGAGACTGAAACACATGATACTGTGATACATGTTACTATGACTTCAGGGGACATTACATCAACCCGGTCAGACTGGGTAGAGTTAAGATCTCGTTCAGGTTAAAGTCTTTTCTAAGAAAGACTGACTCAGCGATTTACATCTCAGGTTTGACCTCGACATTTGTCTTGACATCCTGTTACTTGTTTCCAGGCGATCTGATTGTTCTGTTTCTGTCAGATCACATTGACAACCATCGGTTATGGAGATAAGTTCCCCATCACCTGGAATGGACGTCTCCTGGCTGCGACCTTCACTCTGATCGGAGTATCTTTCTTTGCTCTGCCCGCTGTGAGTCATTCAAATGATTACCTGAGTTAACCTGAGGTTAGCGTCGACCTGGTCTCCACTCACCTGGTCTGCGGTTCTAATCTGTGTCCTCAGGGGATCCTGGGTTCCGGTTTTGCTCTGAAGGTCCAGGAGCAGCACCGACAAAAACACTTTGAGAAGAGACGAAACCCAGCAGCCGGACTCATCCAGGTGAACTGACACTCTGATGGCCACGGCCATTTTCTCTGAGCAAGTCCATCGTATCGTTACAGTAACCTCATCGTTCCTTTAACCTCAATGTTACGGTAACCTTGTCGTTATGGTAACTTCATTGTTATGGTAACCTTGTCGTTACACTAACCTTATCGTTACGGTAACCTTGTCGTTATGGTAACCTCATTGTTACGTAACCTCACTGTTACGGTAACCTTGTCGTTATGGTAACCTTGCCGTTACACTAACCTTATCGTTATGGTAACCTCATTCTTAATGGATCCTTGTTGTTACACTAACATTATCGTTAAGGTAACCTCACTGTTATGGTAACCTCACTGTTACGGTAACCTTGTTGCTATGGTAACCTTATCGTTTGGCGACATAACCACTTTAGGAAAAAGACATGGAGCTAACTTTAAGTTCTGAAACTTAAAACTCAGAACCACAAAGAAGCTGCTGATGACGAAGACAAATCTTTTCAATTCATCGGCTTGTTTCGTTTCTGCAGTGACGACATGTGACCGATGACATCATCACTTAATTTAGAACAAACTCCTGCAGCTGAAACTGGATGAAACATGTTTAGAGCAGAAACTCAGTGACAAATATTTACTCCACATTAAAACCAATGATGCAGCAAACATATTTATGTGCTTTTACTTTGAAAATCTGTGCGGGCGATGGGTTCCTTCCTGCTCTGTCTGCATCTGGCTTGTAGTTGTTTCCAGGGAAATAATCCTCCTCTGTCCGTCTGCAGGCGGCGTGGAGAGTTTACGCCACAAATCTGAGCCGAACTGATCTGTCTTCCACCTGGGACTATTACGAGAGGACGGTGTCTGTCCCCATGTACAGGTGAGTCGGTCTCACCTGTCTGTCTGTCGGTTTCTACCTGCCTGTCTGTCGCTATGATTAAATCGTCTTCTCTGTGTCTCAGGTTGATTCCTCCTCTCAATCAGTTGGATTTACTGAGGAACCTCAAGAACAAATCAGGACTCTCATTCAGGTTAGAATATGTTACAAGTATTACTACTACAGCAAGTACACAGAGTACTGCATCAAGTACTCCAAAACAACCACAACTATAACTACTACAGTACTTTTGTTGAAGTGTGAACTTTAATTTATTCTAAAGTCACAGTCATCTAGAAGATTCGTCACAAGAAAAAATAATAACAACCAGTCTCTCTCTCATCTGTCTCTCTATCTGTCTCTCTGTAGGAAGGACGTCCAGCCTGAACCATCTCCCAGGTCAGTGTCCATCTTTATGTTCATGTCTGATTTCTTTCTCAGACCAAGATTTGTAATCATTCAGTCGGAGAACCCATGAACCCTGAGCTCTGACCCCCCCATCGCGAGTGCATGATGGTTTATGTTGATCAGTTATTGACCATTGTTTGTAAACAACTTATATTGATGCATAGTGGGATAAAATGAGTCACTATGAAATATATTTGTGTATATATATATATATATATATATATATATATATATATATATATATATATATATATATATGTGTATGAACCTAACCTTCCTGGAGCCAGACCTGCTGGAAGCTTACTGGGGAGTTTGGTTGCTGGACCTCGATGAAGAAACCTGCAGGGGCGTGATTAGGAGTAACGGCCGCCTGATCGTAATCTGAGTAGTGTTTTGCTATTGGACTTTAGTGGTAGTGTGGGTTGGCCATAATTTAACACAAGGTGGGTAAAAGGTTTCACTGTACCGGAACAGCTAAGGCTAATGATGAATGATCGATTTTTGGTCATATCATCAGATCTGCAGCTGTATGTCTTGGACAGAGCTGTCAACTGATCACAACCTGGTGGTGGACTGGATCAGATGGTGGGGAAGCCTGCTGGACAGACCTGGAAAACCCTAACGAGTCTTGAGGATGACCTGGGTTCTTTGTCAGAAAACGGTGGATTGATCTGTCTGGGTTGGGGGTGAGTTTCTGCTCCAAGTGAAAGAGTCTAAGATTCTTGGGGCCTTGTTCATGAGTGAGGGGGGGATGGAACGTCAGATGGACAGAATGGTCGGTGTTGTCCTGGACAGCTGTGATGAAGTAGAAGCTAAGCTGCGAGGCAAAACTTTCCATCAACTGCATGTTCTACTTTCCAACGCTCAGCTATGGTTACAACCTCTGGGTAATAAAATAATTCAATCATGAATACAAGCGTTGAGTTGAAAAAGGGTTTTTGGTGGCTGGGCTCAGCCTTAGAGATACAGAGAGGAGGTCAGGCCTCCGGATTGAGCTTAGAGTAGAATTACTGCTCCCTCATGTCTAAAGGGGACAGTTGAGGTTGTTCGGAGAGGTTTCCTCATGGATCCCTTCCATTGGAGGTTTACCGAGCACGCCCAACCAGGAGAAGACCCAAGGGTAGACCCAGAACTTGCTGGAGAGTCGACATATCAGGTTTGGCCTGGGAACCTCCAGAAGGAGCTGGAAAGCATGGCTGGGGAGAGGCATGTCTGAAATACTCAGCTTGGTCGGATCCTTCTGCAACCCGCTGTCAGATAATTGGAAGACTTACAACTTTATTTATAGCTTTTTCAATTTTCTTTCCAAGTACAAAGTCTTTTATCAAACAAAATGCAAAGCTCTCCCACCCCCCTGTAGTACACTTTTACTCTTGTATTTGGAGCAGTGATTATTGGTTAGTGGTTAGTTCAGTTTCGGACATGAACACAGGGTGAAGGTAACCATAACCGGAGACTGGATATAACTACATCACACCCTGAAGTGTCCACTCCCTTGGCATGTAGGTAAAACGTGCAGTTCCCCTTATGGTCCCAGTTCAAAATCATTATCAGTTTGTTTACCAGGTCCGTCCAGCTTCCTCTGCCTGATCCACCAAATGGTGATCATCATGACTGTCCAACAAACATGCAGATGTTCTGATGATAAACAACAAAGTCAGTTGGTAAATTCTAACAATAGGTATAAGAGAACCACCTCCTGGTCAGATATGATGTTTGTTAAAGCAGACTGTGATTAGAACGGCATTCCCCTCGTTCAGATCAGTCTGGCTCTGTTAGGGTCAGAATTTAGGTTTCTTCCCTTTGGTAAACGTTTGTTGTGGTTTGGCACTAATGAGAAGATTTGCTGAACTTGTCCCTCATGTTGAAATTTGTCTCATCATCCTGTTCGTGCAGAGCCCCAACATCTGAAATCATGGACAAGAATCATGTCTCATTGGGACAATAAAGGACATTCAGGAACTTTTCTCTTGACCTGATCCCAAAACATATTGATTAAACTTGTCTGTTATTTTGTCTGCAGTCAGAAGGTCAGTCTGAAGGAGAGGGTCTTCTCGTCCCCCCGCAGCTCAGGAACCAAAGGGAAAGGTTCCCCCCAGCATGGTGAGTTAGAACCAAGGTCTGCAGGTTCAAGTTCCCACCAACCAGCAAGAACCTTATTATTACTTACTATTTGATAAACATTAAACCAGACTGGAGGAACTTGTTCATGAAAAAACCTGCCAGAACTGGTTTGATTGAAAACCTGCGGACTAGACTATAACCTGAACAATAACCGGGACAGAACTCAACTACAGTACTGATTCTCTTGTGTCTCACATCCTTAACCTCTATCCATCCTTCACTGCTTACTTTCTTAAGTGGTTCCTACAGTCGGCCCCGGTGTTGCTCCTAGTGTGGGTCCTAGTCCTGGTGGGGCTCCTGGAGTTCCTGGAGGTCCTGGTGGTCCAGGGGGGATCCAGGCCCTGCGACGGTCCCCCAGCATGGAGCCTTGTCTGGAGGAGAGTCCCAGCAAGGTTCCAAAGAGTTGGAGCTTCGGAGAACGCAGCAGAACCCGACAGGCCTTCAGGATCCGAGGAGCTGCTTCACGCCAAAACTCTGAAGGTAAGACCTGCTGGGTACAGCCAATCAGAACTCTCTGACTGTGGGTCACAATTTGAACATCCACAACTTTAGAACGACATGACCTCCCAACACGACCACATCTGCTGACCAAGGATCTGTCATGTGGTCAGATATCAACAAGCTAGATGTGAACTTCTGATGAACATGAACCTCTTGTGGTTGGTGCATGATTCTTGTAGAGTAACTCCTACATGTGATGCACTTTGTCCCAGTGGTCACTCCCAGTTTTGCAACTACAACCAAACCAAACAAATGATCAAAGATATAAAAGTGATTCACGTTCCTGACCTGAGCTTTTCATTTACGATCAGACCCATTGATAGATTCTGAGACAAAGATCAGACACATGAAACACACACGTCGGAGTCGTCAAAGAATAAAAACATGTTAAACACAGTTTAAAGATTTGATCTAAACATTGAAAAGATAATTTAAAAGAGGAGATGAGGAGATAGTGAAGAGAACGAGGTGGAAGGAGAGGAAACAGCAAATCTCATCATCTGGGACAACTGGTTTGTAACGGTTCCCTCTGGTTTAGATCTGACTGGTTTATCTGAATGGTTAATACAGGACCTGAATGGTTAATACAGGACCTGACTGGTTCATACAGGACCTGACTGGTTTATATTGAATCTGATTGGTTCATTGTGGATCTGACTGGTTTCTACAGGTTTATAGTTTGTGGTAACTGTTGTGTCAGCATGGAAACATGTAAACCAGCATGATTCTGAGCTTCTTCTTCACTATGAAAACATGACTGGAACTGAATGCCTTTGAATGTAGTCATTATGATGATATAGTTTCCACCTGTTTGCAGTCTTTATGCTAAGCTAGGCTAAGTGATGACACGGTGTCTGTGGTGAAACTGAGGATGTTGGACTGTTTCTTTAAATAAACACGTCAGGACCTGATGAAGACTTCCGTGTCTCCTCTGTCTCCTCCTGTAGTGCTCATTGAGATGCAGGATGAAGAGTTCAGACAGAAGAGCTCCCCAGGTCAGCGCACACGCACACGCACACACACACACACGCGCACGCGCACACACACACACACACACACACACACACGCACGCACGCACACGCACGCACGCACACACACACACACACACGCACGCACGCGCACACACACGCACGCACGCGCGCACACACACACACACACACACACACACACACACACACACACACGCACACACAGAGCAGAGCTACTGTCGTCCAGTATCAGGGTTGTTCTGTCCAGAAGATCAGGGGTCAGAGGACCGTAGGTCAGGGGTCGTGTGGTTCTGGAACTTGGACAAACATGTTTCTGGTCCTGTTGCTGTAACACAATGTTGGTCCATCAGTTGCAGGTAGGGGGCGCTGAGTGACACTGATGATGTTGTTGGTTTCAGACGCCAGCCTGCCAGGAGAAGACATGGCTGACGACAACAAGAGCTGCCACTGTGAGTTTGTCCCCCAGGATCTGACCCCGGGGTTAAAGGTCACCATCAGAGCCATCTGGTACGAGTTTTTATTTGATTTAGAAAATCACATATTTGATCAGTTTCTCTGCTCATCATTCATCATCGCTTTTCTCACCTTTATTTGCTCTTATTCTGCACTGAATCATTTTTATTCACATTATTCTTTACGTTTTTTTTTATTGGTTTGTGCTCACCCAGGGTCAAAGGTCACCATCAGCTGTTGGGTAAGAGTTAGTCTGATGTCCAGTTAGGTTCATTGTTTTCTGTTGTGTTGCTCCTCTGTCACGCTGTTTGGTAAGACATTCTTTATTCTTATTATTCCTGTTGGTGTTGGTGTCCACAGCTCGTCTCTTGTTGCTGATCCGATCTGTGTTGGTTCTTCTCTGATGGACCAGTTGTTCAGTTCTTTAGTCTGAAGCAGATCCTGGATCAGTTCAGGAAGTGGATCCAAACTAAAGACCAACGACTCTCAGTTCATCAGATGAATAAAAGAACAAACGTGTTTGTTGTCGAGTTTCATCTTCAGCCGTAAAAAAGGTTTAGTTTGTCCAGTCTGGGCTACTGTAAAAAAACATGGCTGCCTCCATAGAGGGCCCGCTCCTGATGTAAATATAAAGTATTTATATATAAAGTATTTAAATATAAAGGGCCCATTCTAGGGTAAAGAAAACAACAATTTAGATGATTAAACACTAGTGAAAACATCACTATGATTATTTTATGTTCAATTTCTGCCTGAAGATCCTTTCACCTGAATCGTACACACTGGAGCTTTAAACGTACAGAGGGAGTCTGCCTCCACAACTGAAGCTGAGATGATTCCACAGGAGAGGAGCTTGATGCTGAAGCTCTGGCTCCTCCTCTAGAGACTTTAGGGACAACAGCCTGAATTCTGGGAGCTCAGGGCTCTAGTGGTGATAAGGTACGATGAGCTCTTTAAGGTTTGATGCTGCCATATTATTAATGTAGGTGAGGAGGAGGGTTTTAAATTCTAAATGTAACCGGAAGCCAGTGTAGTGAAGCTAACACAGGAGACATGTGGTCTCTGGTCCTGGTTCTCTTCAGGACACGTGCTGCAGCATTTAGGACAAACTGCAGAGTCTTTAACGACTTCCTGCTGGAGCCTGATAATAAGGAATTACAATAATCACGTCTGGATGGAACAAAGGCCTGGACTCGTTCTTCTGCGTCTTTTTGAGAAAGGACATGTCTGATGTTTGAGATGTTACACAAGTGAAAGAAGGCGGTCCTAGAAATGTGTTTTAAGTGAGAATCAAAGGACAAATCAGGATCAAAGATCACTCCCTGATGTTTCACTGGAGGTGAGGACGATGTCGTCTAGCGCAGCTTCATCATTAGATAATGAATCTCTGAGGTGTTTAGGGCCAAGTATTAGAACCTCTGTTTTATTGAGGTCATCCAGGTTTTTATCTCCTTAAAACATGTTTGGAATTTGTTCAGCTGATGAGTTTCTTCATGTTTCATAGACGAGTATTTCTATGAACTAGAGTACAGTTCACCTTTAACATGTTCTGGGTCGTCTCCATGTTGGATGTACACACAAGTCCATTTTGTGAGGACTCTGTAGGTCTATGAGGTGAATGTAGTCTACAGAGACCAGTTAAGACCTACTGGACACAACACGCCAGCAGGGGTCCTCGTGGTCACAGCTGACTTCCTGTTTCCTCTGTCGCAGCATCATGCGTTTCATGGTGTCTAAGAGGAAGTTTAAGGAGAGTCTCCGTCCATATGACGTCATGGATGTGATCGAACAGTATTCAGCCGGTCACCTGGACATGCTTGCCCGCATCAAGAACCTCCAGTCCAGGTAAGACTCTGACCTCTGAGGTTGGGCCAGTTTGTGTTTCCTGTCAAATGTTTTAGTATCAGCGCTGTCATGGATTCCTGACCTGCTCTGTGTCCTGATTGGCAGAGTGGATCAGATTGTTGGCAGAGGAACACCAACTGCAGACAAAGACCGTCCCAAAGCAGCCAATGAGGAGCTTCCTGAGGATCCAAGCATGATGGGACGGTTGGGGAAGGTGGAGAAGCAGGTAACCATTAACAACCAGTGTGTTGAGCTGCGCAGGTTTACTGATGCAGCTTCAGCTTTGAATGTGATTGGTCCTCTGCCGCTCATGTGACCCACAGGTGCTGTCCATGGAGAGAAAGTTGGACTTCCTGGTGAACATCTACATCCAGCGAATGGGAATCCCTCAGGCTGAGACCGACGCCTACTTTGGATCCAAGGAGCCAGACCCAGCTCCGCCCTACCACAGTCCAGTGGATCAGCTGGAGAAGAGCCAGTCTGTCCCCAAGACCCTGCAGTAAGTGTCCCTGGTTACTGAAGACCACATCAGACCAGTGTCGGACCAGAACCTGTGTCAGACCAGAACCAGTACCAGACTAGAACCAGTGTCACCAGAACAAGAATCAGTATCACACGTTGTTCACATGTTGTTTACGTGTTGTGCAGGGTGTTGCCTAGCGACCAAGTGGAGAAGACTCATCATGTGACCAAGATGGTTCGCTCCAGCAGCTCCACGGGTCACAGAAACTACAAAACCCCCACATGCCCTCCCTCCACCTCCTGGCAGCCAATCAGCTCCCAACTCCCTCAACATGCCCCACCCCCTCATCAGCGTAGCCACGGCAACACACCAAGTCCGGTGGGAGGCGGGTCACTGGTTCGACTCCCACCTCCTCCGGCCGGAGAGAGACATGGAGGGAAGCGGTCGAACCGGCAAAGCACGGGAGAGCGAGGAGGGGCAGAGAGGGCAGGGGAGGGGATCAATGGGACCGAGGGGGAGGGGAGGGGAGGAGGTGAAGCTGGAAAGTGATACGTCCGTCTCCATCCCGTCCGTCGACCACGAGGAGCTGGAACGTTCCTTCAGTGGGTTCTCCATCTCTCAGTCCAGAGAGAACCTGGACTTCCTCAACAACAGCTTCTACTCCTCCAACCTGGACCGGCGAGGAGGTGGAGGCTCCGCCCTCCGCCCCTACATTGCTGAGGGCGAGTCAGACTCCGACTCTGAGCTCTGTGCCCCGTCACCACACTCGGACCAGGCCTAGACCGGAACCAGGTGGAGCTGAAGGTGAACCAGGGAAGAACCAGCAGAAAACTAAAGAGCCTCGAAAATGTGAATGAAACGTCAGAGACGAGACATTAACACCAGCTGAGAGTGAAGCATCATGGGAAAAGAAGACGTCAGTGTTTTCATTTGTTCAGCAAGTGTTTTTTCTTTCACTGATTGGTTCACTGCTGTGACATCTTAAGACCCATATTAACTATAATCAGAAGATTATCGATCAATTTATTTGTTCAATTTTAAAACTTTTACGCTGGAAGTCAACAATATCTGACACATCACCATGACAACAGACTGTTGTTGACTTCCAGTGTAAAAGAACTCAAACATGTTCAGTGATTGTTATATTTTATTTATTTTGAATTCAGTCAAAGATTCATAAAAATGTTCTCGTCACTGTGACATCTTGTTTTCTAACATCATGGATTTGTCGTACAGTATAAACCTGGCTCGTTCTCGCCCATCACACGATGGTCCTGGTTACGGTTGCTAAGCTGTCAGTGGACAGTCAGGGGGAGGGGCTTTAAATGATGGTGATGTATGTGAACGTAAGGGATCAAGACAAATCATGTCATAAAAACATGTAAACAATGTAATCATTGTTTTAGTATCGTTAATCTCAACAGGAACGTTTATATAATATTGAAAATGTTTGAGTCAGTTATTGAATCTGTCCAGCAGGGGGCAATCAGCGTGATCAGTCGCTTACAGGAAGCTGATAATATAAGCTTACCAAAATAAAATTCTAATGTATTTAACTTCCTGAGCTCAGGGTGAAGAGTGGAAACAATTTGTCCTGGGGGGGGCGCTACAGGTGTAATTAATCTATCCCCTGAAACAGCAGCTCTCCTTTGATTGGCAGATGGAAGTGACTCGCTATTCACTGACCTGCTTTATGCTCATTAATATGAATGTAGAACACTTTATTTACTGTTTCCATGGAAACATTTCATCACTACCGTTAAAGAAGACACTTTTCTAGTTTTTACAGAAAAACTTTTTTTTATTTTCTGGTTCAAACGTCACGATATTATCTCAAGTTGTTTTAATGATTGAAAACTATTTCATTTTCTTAAATTGTTCTCGTTTGTTAAAATGTTTGAAAAACAATAAAAACAATAACCACAAAAAACCTTCATTCATTCTTTCTAAAGACGTCTCTGCGTCATTTAATAACAAAACATTTTGAAATAACACTTTCTTTAACCGGCTCATTTGACATGTTAAACCGTTTTAGTCATTCGATGTTGTCATGACGACAAACAACACCAAGTCAGTGATTCTATTTTAACGACTGCAGCTTTATTGAAAGTTCTTTAATAAACAGGAAACGATTTACACAGTGACGGCAAAGCGATGAGGCGGCCATCTTGTCGGTCACTTCTTCTTCTTGTATCTGATGGAGGGAACAGAGCGTTTCCATCATGTCACAGAAAAAAGGACGTAAACAACGTCAGCTGGTGGGAAATCTTACAATAAAATATGTTTATTTTACACTTAATGGGAGCGTAGTGCATTATGGGATATATTGATCAGGTAGTGACCATTGGTTGTAAGCTACTTTTCACAGTGCATTATGGGAAAATATAATGAATTAGTGAGACACTTTGACAGAGACGATGTGAAACTCACCTGGAGCCACCAGGACACTTCCTGTCCATGCCCAACCGCTTCCTGTCCGCAAAGGACGGTCTGTAGACAGGTACAGACAGTTAGACAGAGTTGAGACAGAAAGGTAGAGTCTAGACAGACAGACAGGTACAGACTGTCTCACCCAGCTCTGTAGTGTTTCAGATTCTTTCCGCTCGTGTTGGTCAGTTCTTTATCAAAGGCCGACTTCCTGCCTCCTTTTCCAGGTTTCTGATTGGCTGCTCAAACAGGAAGATGTTTATACGTTTATATATTTATCATATGTTTATATATTTATCAGTATCAATATTTGTGTTTATCTTTTTGACCTTTGATCGGCGTCTCGTCTTCTGCCATCGCTCTGGCTCTCTTTGGTCGTCTCTCTCTCTTGGCCGCCCGCTCAGCGAACATCTGAGCTTTTAAAATCTCGAACTGAGTGCGCTCCTCAGGCTGAGAGACACGAGGACACGTTAACGATACTGAGACATGAGGACACGTCAACAATTCATTTCATTATTATGGTGGATTATAATTGTTATTAAATCATTACCGTCAGGTCTTTCTTTTTTCCGTCTTTCAGAAACTTCTGTCTCTTCTTTTTTCCTCTGAGAGCGATGTCGAACTCCTGCAGAGCTTTAGACACTGAAAACGACAACAGTATAAATACTACACACAGTACTACACTGTAGTACTGTGTGTAGTAATACTACTACTACTACTACTACTACTACTCACCGCGACTCTGTTTTCTCTCTTGTTGAGTTTGAAACCAAACTCTCTGTGATTGACAGTCAGAGGCGGAGCCATCGAGACGTTTCTGAGCCACACTCAACTACACACACACACACACACACACACACACACACACACACACACACACACACACACACACACACACACACACACACACACACAGTTAAATAATTAATAAACCACATGTTAATGTTCTATAAAAACTAATATTTAGATTTCTTCTTCGTGTCTGTTAAAGATTCATTTAAATGTTTGAAGAATCTACTTGAACTTGATTTCCCTCCAGTTCTTGAAAGTGGTTTGTTTAGTAACATGTTAAAACCCGTTCGGAACAAACAGATAAATGTGCAGTTTCCCAGCCGGAGTCTGGTTCACCTCCCGCGGCCTCTACGAGAGAAATCATCAATCAAGAGAAAGAACCTTTAAAATGTACAAATCCTTACTGCTGCTACAGTCAGACAGTGAACTGATGTGAAGGAGAAGCTCTGTGAAGTGTCAGAGTGATGTCATGGCCAGTTCAGTTAGACTGTCAAAGGGTGAGTTCAGGTGTGTTCAGAGGTGAGTTCAGGTAGTTGATGAGTTCAGGTGAGTTCAGGTGAGTTCAGGTGAGTTGAGGTGTGTTGAGGTGAGTTCAGTTGTGTTGAGGTGGTTCAGTTGTGTTAAGGTGAGTTCAGTTGTGTTGAGGTGAGTTCAGTTGTGTTGAGGTGAGTTCAGGTGAGTTCAGTTGTGTTCAGGTGAGTTCAGTTGTGTTGAGGTGAGTTCAGGTGTGTTGAGGTGAGTTCAGGTGAGTTCAGTTGTGTTCAGGTGTGTTCAGTTGTGTTAAGGTGAGTTCAGTTGTGTTGAGGTGAGTTCAGTTGTGTTGAGGTGAGTTCAGTTGTGTTGAGGTGAGTTCAGGTGAGTTCAGTTGTGTTCAGGTGTGTTCAGTTGTGTTGAGGTGAGTTCAGGTGTGTTGAGGTGAGTTCAGGTGAGTTCAGGTGTGTTCAGTTGTGTTCAGGTGTGTTCAGTTGTGTTCAGTTGTGTTGAGGTGAGTTCAGTTGTGTTCAGGTGAGTTCAGGTGTGTTCAGGTGAGTTCAGTTGTGTTCAGGTGAGTTCAGGTGTGTTGAGGTGAGTTCAGTTGAGTTCAGGTGTGTTCAGGTGAGTTCAGTTGTGTTGAGGTGAGTTCAGGTGTGTTGAGGTGAGTTCAGTTGTGTTCAGGTGAGTTCAGGTGTGTTCAGGTGAGTTCAGTTGTGTTCAGTTGTGTTCAGGTGTGTTCAGGTGTGTTCAGGTGTGTTGAGGTGTGTTCAGGGTTGAGGTGTGTTCAGGTGTGTTGAGGTGTGTTCAGGTGTGTTCAGGTGTGTTCAGGTGTGTTCAGGTGTGTTCAGGTGTGTTCAGGTGAGTTCAGGTGTGTTGAGGTGTGTTGAGGTGTGTTCAGGTGTGTTCAGGTGTGTTAAGGTGAGTTCAGTTGTGTTAAGGTGAGTTCAGGTGGGCTAAGGTGAGTTCAGGTGAGTTCAGTTGTGTTCAGGTGAGTTCAGGTGTGTTCAGGTGAGTTCAGTTGTGTTCAGTTGTGTTCAGTTGTGTTCAGGTGAGTTCAGGTGAGTTCAGGTGTGTTCAGGTGAGTTCAGGTGTACCTTGGCCTCAGATGCAGCCAGCTCTCTCTCTTCTCTCTCCAGCCTCATCACAGCACCAACGTCTTTTTCGATTTTCGAGATCAAATCTCTGAACTTCAGGATCACCTCTGGGCGAGAGACACGCAGAGAGGGGGAGAAGGTGAGTCACAGCTCACCTGAGAAACAGGTTCACTCCTGTTACCTTCCTGAACTACCAACCGGCTCTGTCTATTTCCTGGACACAGTGCAGTCTCTCTGACCTGTCTGTCTCTCAGGTGAGCGTACCTGGTGGCAGGACTCGAGCTTTCACGATGTTCTTGGCTGATTTCACCACTTCCTTCAACATCTTCCTCTCAGACTCTCCGACCAGAGACACGGAACGTCCAGAGCGACCGGCTCTCGCCGTTCGACCAACACGGTGGACGTAATGTTTGACCGTGGACGGCATGGTGAAGTTTATCACCTGAGAGACAGACAGGTAGAGACAGACAGGAGCATGTGTGAGAGAGAGAGAGATGTGGTATGTTCAGACTCAGTTTTAATAAAAGCAGATGTCTGTAGAAATCAATGGTAACCATGGTAACAGTTAACACATGTAACTACAGAGACAGGTAAATTACCATGGTAACCTGGTAACTAGCGACTGACGCAGGTAAGTCTTTAATAACTGTACAGTTACATGGTGACCTGATAACACATTTGTTCTTCTGTAAGAACCCTGTAGAGATTCTACAAGAACGTACTGGTTCCTCAGAAGAACCTTCTTGGTTCTCCTGTAGTAACTATTAAGAGACATGACTCTCACCGTCTTCACTCCACCAATGTCCAAACCTCTGGCTGCAACATCTGTCGCCACCAAGATATCGATCTGTTCATCTTTAAAACGCCTGAGAACACGGAGAACAAGAACCAAGAGGGTAAATACATGGAAGAGAGGTTCTGGATTGTGTGTGTGTGTGTGTGTGTGTGTGTGTGTGTGTGTGTGTGTGTGTGTGTGTGTGTGTGTGTGTGTGTGTGTGTGTGTGTGTGTGTGTGTGTGTGTGTGTGTGTGTGTGTGTGTGTGTGTGTGTGTGTGTGTGTGTGTGTGTGTGTGTGTGTGTGTGTGTGTGTGTGTGTGTGTGTGTGTGTGTGTGTGTCTACCTGAGGTTCTCCAGCCTCTGGCTCTGGCTCAGTTCTCCATGCAGTTCTCCGACATTCAGTCCCATCAGACCCAGCAGGATATGAAGTCTATGAGCCTGTTTCCTCGTCTGAGTGAACACCATCACGTGATCCTGGAACGTCCGAGTCAGAAGAGCTAACACAACAAACAGCCGTCATTAAGAGAGCTGCAGTTCTATGAGTAGTACTTCAGTGGCACTGCAGTTCTATGAGTAGTACTTCAGTGGCACTGCAGTTCTATGAGTAGTACTGCAGACCGAGTACCTACCGGACACCACCGCCTCTCGGTCGCCCTCTCTGTTCGGTCGGATTCTGACAAACTCTTGTCGTAGGAACGGAGCCACATCAGTATTGCTGTTAACAAAGATCCTGATTGGCTGCTTCAAAGAAACCGCTGCCAGGTCTTTCACCTGGAAACGAGGGTCACATGACAAACAGTGATGCAACTGGGGACACTGGTCACATGACGCACACAGCTGGGGGCCCAGGTCACATGACAGAGGTGTGAGTGCGTACCTCGTCCGTCATGGTGGCAGAGAACAACATGGTCTGTCTGTTGTAGGAACACAACCTGATGACCTCCTTCATCTGCTCCTCAAAGTACTCGTCCAACATCCTGAACGATCACAGGCACACAGGTGAGTATGTTGGACGATGGCTTGTAAGCCTGTGATGACGTGTCAGTGTTTACCTGTCAGCCTCGT
Organism: Hippoglossus stenolepis; assembly: GCF_022539355.2. Classification (NCBI taxonomy): domain Eukaryota; kingdom Metazoa; phylum Chordata; class Actinopteri; order Pleuronectiformes; family Pleuronectidae; genus Hippoglossus; species Hippoglossus stenolepis. The sequence goes on from NC_061485.1 coordinate 671,708, forward strand.
CCAGGATCAGGATCTCAATGTGAGAGAGCTCAAAGCTCGGTGTGTTGTGCAGGTGATCGATCAGTCGACCGGGTGTGGCAATCAGGACGTCTGGCCCCGCCCTCAAAGCCACCTCCTGAGACTTCAGGTCCAAACCACCTGCAGACAAAACCCAGACAGGTCACCCGAGTCCAGAGGCAGAACCAGTAACATGTCAGTAACGTTTCGTACCAACAGCCAGGCAGGTGGTGATGGAGGTGAACTGGGCCAGCTGACGAGCCACAGAGTGAACCTGGATACCCAACTCCCTGGTCGGAACCAGAATCAAGACCCGGGTCACCTGGGACGTCCTCGGCTTGTAAACCAAACGCTCCAACACTGGCAGCATGAAGGCGGCCGTCTTCCCTGAGGACAGAACATTTCATATGAATGAATGTGGTTCCAGTGTGGTGAACTGGTTCCAGTGTGGTTGAGTGTGGTGAACTGGTTCCAGTGTGGTGAGCTGGTTCCAGTGTGAACAGGTTACCTGTCCCAGTAGCAGCGCAGGCACAGAGGTCTCTGCCCAGCAGGCCAACAGGAACACAGGCCTTCTGAATCGGAGTCGGCAGCTTGAAGCCCAAAGCTGTGATGGCCTGCAGGGACACAACAGGAAGTCACTAACACCAACAACAACCAGACCAGAGGCCCTAGAAGGTCGTTCTTGCATTGGAACCAAAGAACCAGCCAGTGGAACCCAGTGGTGAAGACTTTCTATCAGAGGCTCTGACAAACCAGCAGACGACTCAGGAGACACTGGTTTCCACAGAGAACTGACCACATAGATTATTGATCACGTCTGAGCCACAGGACTCGTGGTGTTTAAAGGGATTTACCTTCAGGATGGGTCTGGATAGGTTCATATTATCAAAGGTCAGCTCATCATCATACTGAGACGCGTCTTCGGAGTACGACTCTGCGGCCTGAACACAAAAACAGTTGTTACCACGGTATCCAGGTACATCCACCAGTGACATCATCAGCACTTCATCTTCACCTCCATTCCAGCCTTCCTCTTCCTCCCACGTTTTTCTTTCTCTCTCAGGGTGTCTGACAGGAAACAGGAAGGAACACAAATACGTTTTAAAATACATCTAGAATCAAAATAATAGTTTTATATTTACTGTTGTTCTGATCAAGAGCTGCAGTTTGACTGGATTCTACTTTGAAGAAAACTTTGTTTCTGCTTCCTGTCAAACTACAAAATAAAAGACTCACAAACTTACCTGATTTAGTTAGAATTTCCTCATCACTC
>NC_061485.1:680477-697977 GCF_022539355.2 Hippoglossus stenolepis
CTGAAGATCAACAACATCACCTGCGACGCCAGAATCTCCAAAATGAAAGCAAAGTTCAGCGGAACGCTCGGGTAAAACACTGACGTCGTTAATATTCACTAAACGTCGTTTACAGGACGATGGAGGGATTCTGACACTGAACACTTCTAGTTTAAAGTCACATTGAGGTGTCAGCACACTTTTCACAGCTCGTTCCACTGATCCAGATGTTTGCACCTGGTCTGTCTGAACATTCAGTCATGTGACCCTCCAGTGGACCAATCAGAAACCTGTCTGTCATCTTTTCTTTTTTCAGGAAAGTTTATGACTTCCTGGCAAGTTTTCTGACGACAGGCATGCGCTTCATCCTCAATCAAAAGGTCTGTTACCTGTCTGTCTCTCTGACCTGTCTCTCTCAACTGTCTGTCTCTCTCTCACCTGTCTGTCTCTCTCTGACCTGTCTCTCTCAACTGTCTGTCTCTCTCTCACCTGTCTGTCTCTCTCTCTCTGACCTGTCTGTCTCTCTCTGACCTGTCTGTCTCTCTCTCTCACCTGTCTGTCTCTCTCTGACCTGTCTGTCTCTCTCTCTGACCTGTCTGTCTCTCTGACCTGTCTCTCTCTCAACTGTCTGTCTCTCTCACCTGTCTGTCTCTCTCTCTATCTCACCTGTCTGTCTCTCTGACCTGTCTGTCTCTCTCTCACCTGTCTGTCTCTCTCTCACCTGTCTGTCTCTCTCTCTATCTCACCTGTCTGTCTCTCTGACCTGTCTGTCTCTCTTATTCTCTCTGACCTGTCTCTCAACTGTCTGTCTCTCTCTCACCTGTCTGTCTCTCTCTGACCTGTCTCTCTCAACTGTCTGTCTCTCTCTCACCTGTCTGTCTCTCTCTCTCTGACCTGTCTGTCTCTCTCTGACCTGTCTGTCTCTCTCTCTCTGACCTGTCTGTCTCTCTCTGACCTGTCTATCTCTCTCTATCTCACCTGTCTGTCTCTCTGACCTGTCTCTCTCTCACCTGTCTGTCTCTCTCTCACCTGTCTGTCTCTCTCTCTATCTCACCTGTCTGTCTCTCTGACCTGTCTGTCTCTCTCTCACCTGTCTGTCTCTCTCTCACCTGTCTGTCTCTCTCTCTATCTCACCTGTCTGTCTCTCTGACCTGTCTGTCTCTCTCTCACCTGTCTGTCTCTCTGACCTGTCTCTCTCTCAACTGTCTGTCTCTCTCTCTGACCTGTCTGTCTCTCTCTCACCTGTCTGTCTCTCTCTCACCTGTCTGTCTCTCTCTCTATCTCACCTGTCTGTCTCTCTCTCTCTGACCTGTCTGTCTCTCTCTCACCTGTCTGTCTCTCTCTGACCTGTCTGTCTCTCTCTCACCTGTCTGTCTCTCTCTGACCTGTCTGTCTCTCTGACCTGTCTCTCTCTCAACTGTCTGTCTCTCTCTCTCACCTGTCTCTCTCTCTCTGACCTGTCTGTCTCTCTCTCACCTGTCTGTCTCTCTCTGACCTGTCTCTCTCACCTGTCTGTCTCGTTCTCTGACCTGTCTCTCTCTCAGATCTGTCTCTCTCTCTCTCTCACCTGTCTGTCTCTCTCACCTGTCTGTCTCTCTCTCTGACCTGTCTCTCTCTCAGATCTGTCTCTCTCTCTATCTCACCTGTCTGTCTCTCTCTCTATCTCACCTGTCTGTCTCTCTCTCTATCTCACCTGTCTGTCTCTCTCTCTGACCTGTCTCTCTCTCTCTCAGATCTGTCTCTCTCACCTGTCTGTCTCTCTCTCTGACCTGTCTCTCTCTCAGATCTGTCTCTCTCTCAGATCTGTCTCTCTCTCAGATCTGTCTCTCTCTCTCTCTGACCTGTCTGTCTCTCTCAGATTCTCTCTCTCTCTCTCTCTCTCAGATCTGTCTCTCTCTCTCTCTCACCTGTCTGTCTCTCTCTCTGACCTGTCTGTCTCTCTCTCAGATCTGTCTCTCTCTCTATCTCACCTGTCTGTCTCTCTCACCTGTCTGTCTCTCTCTCAGATCTGTCTCTCTCTCAGATCTGTCTCTCTTCTCAGATCTGTCTCTCTCTCTCTCTCACCTGTCTTCCTCTCTCTCAACCTGTCTCTCTCTCAGATCTGTCTCTCTCTCAGATCTGTCTCTCTCTGACCTGTCTGTCTCTCTCTCAGATCTGTCTCTCTCTGACCTGTCTGTCTCTCTCAGATCTGTCTCTCTCTATCTCACCTGTCTCTCTCTCAGATCTGTCTCTCTCTCTCTCTCACCTGTCTGTCTGTCTGTCTCTCTCACCTGTCTCTCTCTCTGACCTGTCTGTCTCTCTCACCCGTCTGTCTCTCAGATCTGTCCGGCTCTGGATCACGCTGCCCTGGTTCACGTTAACTCGATGTTGGAGACGATCCCTGTGAAGACGGAGGTTGATCGGTTTATTGGAATCGATTATTCTCTGATCGATGATCCCTTGGTGACGTCCAGGAGCCTGGACATGAACTTCAGGGTCAGACGTCGACTTGTGTTTCATCATAGTGTTTGTTTCATATGACCGCGTGACGTGAACATGGACATGTTTTGTCTTCAGGGGATGTTTTTCGAGCTGCGTGATCCGAACGACACTTTGGTGAACAACGCTGTCGACCCGGTCATCAGAGACTACGACCGGATGGTTTACCTCGCTCTCTCTGAGTTCTTCTTCGACAGCGGAATGTTCGCGTACCACAAAGCAGAAGTCTTCCAGATGCACATAATCAATGAGAAGGTCACAAACACCACAGACCCTGAAAACCACCACAGACCATTAAACCCTGTCCCCATACGAGGTTTTCTAGTTTCTCAGAGGGCAGTGACCTTCATGTTTGTCTGTCTTTCAGATGCCTAAAGATCTGGAGATGTTGTTGAGAACCACTTACTTTGGAGTCATCATGATGATGGTGAGTGAACACAGACAAGAGAGGAACAGAACAATCAGAGACCATGAGAAGTTCGTGGTCTCCAGAGGAAACTCCAGCTGTTTATTAATGATTAATATGAAGGTGGAGCAGGTGTCATTCTGTTGGTAGATGGTTCTGTGTAGAACCGCTCCTCTGTAATGTTTGTCTCACGTGTTCTGTGTAGAACCCGGCTCTGATGGATGCTCCGATGTCGCTTCAACTCGCCGTCAACTCTCCTCCAAAAACTTCCATTAAGACGTCAGGAGCAACGGTCGTCATGACGGCTATTGTGAAGGTGATGGTGCTGCCTCCAGGTCAGCCTCCGGTGCAGCTCAGCAGCCTGACCATGGTACTACACGCACACACGAACACGCACACAAGAACACACACACACACACACACGAACACACACACACACACACACACACACTCTTTATGTTGAAAAGTCTTTTATTTATGTTTTCTTCTTCTACAGGAAACAAAGTTTAACGCCAAAGTTTCTGTAAAAGGAAAACGTCTGGCTGTTCACGCCGACCTCCGCAGGTACACACTCACACACACGCTGAGGCTTTTATTCTGAAACAGGATGTGTGTTTTAACAGTTAAATTCTTTTATGTTTCAGGTTTAAAATCTTCTCTAATCAATCAGCTCTGGAGTCTCTGGCTGTAAGTTTAATACAAATATTTATTTATTCTTTAATATATTTATTAACAACAACACAGTAAATACGTCTGTCTGTCTGTCAGTTGATTCCTCTGCAGGCTCCTCTAAAGACCATGTTACAGATCTCTGTGGTTCCTTTAATCAACAGTAAGAAACTGATCCATCAATTGGAGACCATGAATCTAATGTTACACTGTAAAACTAACTGTGTGTGTGTGTGTGTGTGTGTAGACTGGACGAAGCGAGGCGTTCGGATTCCTCTGGCTGATGGGATGGATTTCATAGAGGAGGTGGTTGAATATCACAATGTAAGTTCAACAATATAAACATATGATCATACATGAGAAAGTTAGAACGTTTCACTGGCTCTGCTGCCACGTGATTGGTCCATTAGATAAGTGATCAACAATAATGTTCCTAATAAAGTGATCACTGTGTTTTTCAGGGTTTCATAGTGATCGGAGCGAATCTTCACTTCAGCAAAGGCCTGAGAGAAATGATCTCAGGAAGCAATGAGACGGAACCAGACGTCTAACACACACACACACACACACACACACACACACACACACACACACACACACACACACACACACACACACACACACACACACACACACACACACACACACACACACACACACACACACACACACACACACACACACACACACACACAACTTTCAATGTGGTTTGTGATGTAACCATGGCAACCAATAACCACTGGAGCAGATTTTTCTGAATGACACATGTTGACCAGCAGGTGGGTCAGGTTAGTGTAACCAGTGCAACTAGATTTTATACTGTAGTTGATATTTAGTTTTATTGAGTGAACTGTTAAACCAGTTAACTAGTTTCCACTAGAAGTAAACGGGTTTGACTGACAGTCAAACTACTACTTTGAGTTAAACGTGTTACATCATCACACAACTTTGTTCTTTTAAGAAAACCTTTGTGATCATTACCTGTTAATATACTGTAACCATGGCAACACAACACCTGTATTAGATGATAACCTGGTGAGTTAAATGGAGCAAAAGTTTTTTATTTAAATACTGAAACGTCTTCAAAGTGTACAAATGATCAAATTGATTAAATGATTAAAATCCGACTGAGTGTTTCAACGCTCTCTTTCCAGCGTTAATGTGAAAAAATATAAATAAAGTTTATTTAATTAAACACCACAGAACAACGTATGTTTTTACTTCAGTAAAATGAATCAATTTATGATAATCGATTAATGTAATGTAACAAACAATAAAATGTATATTCAGTATATTTATATGACGTTATAAGAACATGATTAAAGTTAAGTCTAAAAAACTGTAACGTTTATCAAAACCAAAATAACTTTATTGCTTTGAACACAGAAGAAAAAATCAAGGTCTCAAAGTTCATTTTCCACTTCTGGCTCTTAAGAAAAGAAAAATCCCAATTCGACCTCATATCAGGATGAAGTATTTAGTTTATGAGTTTGTTTAATTACCCTAAACCAGAACACGGATGGAACATCCTGTTTTTAAACTTCCCACTTTCTGTGTGCCTACGTGTCCTTGAGCAAGATACTGAACCTCAAACTGCCCCTGACTGTGGCGCTGCTCATAGATGAATGTGTGAATGTGTGTGTCAGTGTGTCATCTAAACTAAACGCAATCAGACCATTTAAAACTGTTTAGGACCTAAGAGAGAACCCTGAGGAACACCACAGCGGGGAACAGTCTCTTCAGACGTGTATGAACCAGAGAACAGAAGAAACGATCCAGGAGAATCTGTTCGCCAGAGGATATTCATTCTGATTTGTGATTGGTTGAATCTCAGACAGTGCTCTGGAAGCTGGTTGGTTTTCAGGACGCCCTCCAGTGGAAAAACAATGATTAACATTTTAAACACTAGGACAACTGATCGCTGAATTAATTGCATCACTTCAGACGTTAATTGATCAGTTTGTCCAATTTTATTCTCGTTAGAAGAAATACAGCAGCAAACTCATTTTACTTCATTTAAAGTCACAGCGCCACCAAGTGACGAACAGTCATTTCACACAACTGTCATTAAATCAGCAGCGTGTTATTGGTTCATATAAAATAATATCAGTGGAAAAGTAAATGAATATTATCAACCAATCACTAATATCTAATATTAACTAATAGTTATCTCTCAGTGAAGCTGATCAGTTAATGATCAACTTATTGATCAGTTATGTAAACAGCTGGTTCTGATTAATTAACTGATGCTTATTTACTCAGTTTAAAGCTTTTAAATTTTCCTCGTCTTTGAAATGTTCACCGATGCCGTCGTAACCATGGAAACCACACTTCCTGCCAGCCACTCTGCAGCCGAAGGTCAGAGCGTCCTGCAAACTGCCCCCTACAGACAGAACATATAATTAGTTATATAATAACTTCAGACCTTGAGAAAATAACTGAACGAAAAAGAACAAAATAACCCTGATCAGGGATCAGTCTGAAGGTCAAAGGTGGATAATGATAACGCTGAGAACATTCACAGTTGTATCGTCCGACCATCGTAAAGTTTTATCGTCCTACCATTGGACAGCGTGAAGATGACGGCGGCGTTGAACGTGTCTCCAGCTCCGAGGGTATCGACCAGAGTTTCAGGAGGAAACGAATCAGAATGAATGACGACATCATCAGGACCCAAAGCATCTGCTCCTTTTTCTGCCCAGGCACAGACTAGGACAGCCCTGAGAGACAGACAGGTCAGAGAGACAGACAGGTCAGAGAGAGACAGACAGGTCAGAGAGACAGGTCAGAGAGACAGACAGGTCAGAGAGACAGACAGACAGGTCAGAGAGACAGACAGACAGGTCAGAGAAAGACAGACAGGTCAGAGAGACAGAGAGGTGAGAGAGAGACAGACAGGTCAGAGAGACGACAGACAGGTCAGAGAGAGACAACAGGTCAGAGAGACAGAGAGGTGAGAGACAGACAGACAGGTCAGAGAGAGACAGACAGGTCAGAGAGACGACGAGGTAGAGAGAGACAGACAGGTCAGAGAGACAGACAGACAGGTCAGAGAGAGACAGACAGGTCAGAGAGACAGGTGAGAGACAGACAGGTCAAACTGCACTCACCCTGGTTTGACTCGACTGTAGAATCCTCTCACAGCAGCTTCAGCCGACTCGAAGCCAAAGTGATGAGCAACATCTTTACTGACAAACACCTGTGGACAGAGTCGAACCCTGAGTCCTGATCTTTATCATGTTAAACACATGTTAACATTTATTTGAATCATATCGAAGACATTAGAAGTTGAAACAGCCTGAAAACCGTCCACATTAAGGCTCTCACCACGTCCCCTAGAGGAAACAGCTGGTATAGCGGCTCTCTGGTCTTCTCTATCTCTACGGAGACAGTAATCCTTTGTTGCTGTGGTAACGTGCTGTTGTGCTTCGCCACCCTCTCGATCATCTTCACCTGCTCATCAGCATTTCGACCCTGCAGACGGTAAATAAATCAAGAGTCTGAATAATACAACTGGAATATTTCTCTCTGTAATAAAGTCAGAAAATGTTTAAGTTTTTCAAAGTAATGTTAGTTAAAGAAACGTTTTGCACATGTTTACAGCGTGGAAGGTTAATTGATTATCACTTAATCATTATCATCAGATTGAGCTAATTTTTGTTAATTTTCCGTCTTTATTTTGTCGAGGTCATGGTTTCAGTGGGTTCAGGTGAGTTGTCTTCTTCGTGTCCTTCTCACCTCCCAGTGAATCCACTGGAACTGATCCAGGTCAACTTTGGAAAAATCTGCTGCTGTGACATCAGGAAGGTTCCTGACAGGAAGTGACATCATAGATTGTTTTTGATAGACACAACAGAATCATACACATCATTGATTCCAAAGGTTTCAGATTTTAAATTAAACCTGATTAAATAATTAATTCAATAATTGGTTAGTTTCTCTGTTTGATCCATCACATCGTTAATCAATGATCTGAATCATAAATGATTGATCAGTCGACGAGGAATCGATTCATCCAACTGAACTTTGAGGAGTAGATTCTGTTTATGGATCCAAAAATAAAATCAAGTCAGTTTTTATTATATGAAACCAAATCATCTTCATCATATTTAACTTTATCATCACCCTAAACCCACAGAAAAGAAAGAATGGAGTTTTTCTCTATTTTTTTATTGTGGATTATATTTATTAGAACCTGTTTCTGCTGATGTCGCCTGTTAAATGTGTTAAATCTTGGTGTTACCCTCTCATCATGAGCTAGTTACTGTTGGTTAGTTAGTTATCGTTAGTTGGTGTTACTGTCCTTCTGTCTCCATGTGTTTACGGGTGAATCTTTAGTCTGTAAATAATAGTAAAGTTTTAACTTAAAAAAGTAATAATTAAGACCAATAAAACCACAGCAGAGACTCAAACTGAGGGAAAATAAACAGATAGGTTTCCCAAAGTTTATCAAACTGAAAATCTGTTGACAGATTTAAAGAAACAGTCACTCAGAGTCCGACAGTTAGCTTAGCTTAGCATAGAAACAGAAGAGATAGAAAATGACACATTAGTTTGGTTCTTTTACCCAAACCTACACAGGGTCAGGCTAATTGCTTCCAGTGTTTATGCTAAGCTAAGCTAACCATGTGTGAATATGAGAACAGACTGATGTGTTTTTGTAAATCATGTTACTTCCGTTTGTTCCTCTGCTTTCTACCTGCCGCTCGGTCTGATGGGACCTGATGCTGACGGCGGTGCATCAGTTCAGGATCAGGACGAGTCGTGGGACCACGTGTGATTAGACCAGATTCAGAATCAGATTCAGGATCAGGAGTTTGTGCTTCCTGCAGTCGTGTCAGACAACGTTCACTAAACACCTCAGAGGGTTGGTTTTGTCAAACTGATGAAAAACAGCGGCTGACAATGAATTGAAATGTAATCAGATTACTCCTATTATTGTTGTTATTCTTATTGATCAAAGTGAGATGCTTCACCCGTCAACAGGAAGTAGATCTCACACGCACGCTTATGCTTTTATTCTAAGATTTAATTTAGATTTAATTATTCTTGTTAATTGTCAGAAGCTGGTTCACTTCCTACCAAAGTGAATCACCATGGTAACTGATGCTGGACGTCTAACCTGGAGCAGGTTCACGGACCAATCAGATGAGCGTAAACCCAGCGACATCATCGACCGGATGCTGACAGAGACACAAACAGTCCTGATGTTTCTCTCAGGTCTGTTAAACATGATCCTGATGTAACGTCTGTTCCTGCAGATCATATAAATCAAGCTGTTAGATTTGATTCATTATCAACAAATAACTGATAAACTGATTTATGAAAACAGCTCGGTTGGAAGAAGTCTTGAACTTTAATTCAGGATTATTTTCTTATGGGGTTTGAGTATTAATATATATTTCACTCCTGATCAGCTGATGAATTCAGAGTGGACACACCATCTATCTCCATGGTAACAAAGTCTGACTGACAGGTGTTTAGTGAACGCTGCGACCCCACTCTTCGTCAGGATGTCTTACATGTCGGAGAGAACAACGGTTCGAGATCCAGTTGACGGACAAACCACACAACACGCACACGGAGTTTGACCTTTGACCTGCCAGATCACAGCCGACACATCGACGGCACGGAGCGTGAAATCAGCCATGATGAAACTGAACCAGAGAGACAGGAAACACATCAGCTCGATCCTTCAAAGTAAAACCACCCATACGCACAGGTAGTTGTGCTCTGATTGGTGGAACAGGAGTGGGGCGGAGCATCTCCATGACAACGATGATGTTCCTGAAACAGAAGCCGTTAGCTACAGACAAACCTGTTCATGTGCAGGATGGTGCGACTTCCTGTCCTGATGTTGCTGATGACCATCGAGGCTGGAAGGACACACTGAGCATGCTCAGACACCAGAGACACGTCAATGTGGAGTTTCTGAAAATCCTCCAAAATAAAACTACACACAGGAAACTCTTTAATCTCCTCTGTCCTCCAAAGTCAAAGTACAAACACGGCTTCCTTAGCCGAACTTTACACTGATATGATTCTTCTTCATGGACGAGACGTGACATTACAAACCAAAACACAAGAGGAGATGAGTAGGAGAAGAAACGAGAAGAAATAAAGGAGAAGAAAGCAGAGGATTCGTGGACTTGACCCTGATAAACATGAATGAGTCACTTCCACCTGATGTTTATGTTTGTATGTGTCGTTGAATAGTGATGGATGCACATGTTGAAGGTTACTCACTGGGCCACGGGTCCAGCAGACAGTGAACCCAGGAAGCTGCAGGAAGCTCCGAGGAGCGACAACACTGTGCACGAGTTGGAAGCGTTTCCTCCTCGCTGCCAACGCTGCGACAGACACCTGCAACAACACACACTGCTGACATCACTGCAACAACACACACTGCTGACATCACTGCATCAACACACACTGCTGACATCACTGCATCAACACACACTGCTGACATCACTGCAACAACACACACTGCTGACATCACTGCAACAACACACACTGCTGACATCACTGCATCAACACACACTGCTGACATCACTGCATCAACACACACTGCTGACATCACTGCAACAACACACACTGCTGACATCACTGCATCAACACACACTGCTGACATCACTGCAACAACACACACTGCTGACATCACTGCATCAACACACACTGCTGACATCACTGCAACAACACACACTGCTGACATCACTGCAACAACACACACACTGCTGACATCACTGCATCAACACACACACTGCTGACATCACTGCAACAACACACACTGCTGACATCACTGCAACAACACACACTGCTGACATCACTGCAACAACACACACTGCTGACATCACTGCATCAACACACACTGCTGACATCACTGCATCAACACACACTGCTGACATCACTGCAACAACAATCTATACCAGTGTGTGGGATAGCCTCGGTCTGTAGTAGTGTTAGCATTAGCTTGCTAACCTGCTGTCTGTGTTAGCATCAGTGTGTGTGTTAGCATTAGCTTGCTAACCTGCTGTCTGTGTTAGCATCAGTGTGTGTGTTAGCATTAGCTTGCTAACCTGCTGTCTGTGTTAGCATCAGTGTGCGTGTTAGCATTAGCTTGCTAACCTGCTGTCGGTGTCTTCTTCAGGGTATTTTTCGACCACATTGATGATGTCGAGACAAACGAGTCCAACACAAAGAATCTTCTTCTTCTGTTTCTCCATGTTGAGCCTCACACACACACACACACAGCTGGACTCTGGACTCACACTCACTCACAGACACACACACACACACAGCTGGACTCACACTCACTCACAGACACAGACACACACACACACACAGCTGGACTCTGGACTCACACTCACTCACAGACACACACACACACACAGCTGGACTCACACTCACTCACAGACACAGACACACACACACACAGTTGGACTCTGGACTCACACTCACTCACAGACAGACACACACACACAGCTGGACTCACTCACAGACACACACACACCACACACACACACACACACACACACACACAGCTGGACTCTGGACTCGCACGCGCGCGCACACACACACACACACACACATGAATTCTGCCCTTTTAAATCCGACTTTGATTAGAAATGAAAAATAAACGTTTCTTCTTGTTTATTTTCAAAAGAACATTGAAAGTCTGGATGTTTTCACCACGAGTGAGACTCAGTGAAACTTCTGTACATATAAACAATACGTCAGCCAGTGGCAGTAATCAGATTACTTTAGGACGACAGCTGTGTTTCTCAGTGAGGTTGTTCAGTTCAATAAATAATTACATCAGTTAAAATGTAGATGCAGTTAATACACACACTGAAAATGATACAAAATAAATGACTTATGTTTAACACACTCCTTTGTATAGTAAGTGTTGAGTAAATTCTTTATTTTAACTGTATAGAACAAAGCAGATGTCTGAATCTTATCAGTGTTACATACAACATGAAACTTGTTTTTCTCTGAAGATGTTGTACATTACACAGTTGTTTTTATACGTCTTCAACATTATAACTTCTTTTACTGTTGTTTTCCATAAAGTGAACTTCCCGTGCAGGCGAGAGCTCGATGACGACGTTACGTCAGAGAGAGCAGGTTGATATCGTAGCATCCGTCCACCTGGAGACAGAGACACACATGATTTCATTCATTTCTTTCAAAGCTGTGAACACACAGACTTTCAGTGATGAGACCACGTGGAGCTGCATCCTCATCTCTACAAGTCTGTCAGTGTGAAGCAGCGACCACACAGCCATCAGCGCTCCCTGTAATCTGAATCAATTAGGTTCTCCACAGGTAACGCACTTTGCTCATTAAAGAGTAAATTACTTGTTTCTGTGATTGACACGATAAAGACTGAGCTAACGCTGCTAATGTAGCGCTTTGTGTTAATGTTCCTCATCAGACGAGCCTGACGCTGAGGTGATGATCTTACATCAAATCGTCCGATGCACGCCGTCGTCTGATTGGTCTGCATCACCTCAGTCAGTGCCCACATCTGCTGGATGCTTGACGAGACGGTCTGAGGGTCGGGGAGGCCCTGAGAGACAGACAGGGAGATGGACAGGAGGACACACAGGAAGACAGACGTTGGTCAGAGGAACAAAAGTTGAACTCGTCATAAAATGTTAAGTCTCTCGACTCTTTTCTCCAGGACCCTCAACGATAACATTGTCTGACTCAAACAAAATGTCTACCTCCAGGTCGGGGTGTTGGTCGACCAGGGTCAGGTCAGACAGCCAATCAGAAACCTCCTTCTCTGGATCCTGGAGGGAGAAACAGAAAATGAGTCCACAGCTGAAATGACTGTGGAATCATTTCATCAATTACCCTGATTTCAAACAGTTGTTTGTTAAAATTGTATATTTGTGGGAGTTGAAAAGTCTTTGCTTTGGCTCCATCTGCTGGTCGCATCAGTACAACATCAGTAAGGTTTTCACCTGAATTAATTTCAGTGTTTGACAAAGAAAAACTTGAATCCATCACAATAATTCAAAACTGCTATTTTTCTAAATTTCCAGAGCTCGAGCACAGAGATGTTTCCACACAGATGATGAGGATAAAACGTCCTGTAGGACCTGACGTGTCTTTGACTGAAGAATCACTGAGTTGGTTTCAAGTTGGTAAAAATACAACAAAGCCAGAATCATAATTACACAACAAATCAAACAGACTCCTGAATATTATACTGAAGCTTTTCTGTCCGTGGCATTTAAACATCATTAGATAAATTATTCTGCCTCATTGAGTCAGTGATTAATGTTTGTTTACAAAACCTAAAATGAAAACTGACCGGCTCCGTGTGGGGGAATATTTTGATGTCTTCAAGGCTGAAGGTCAACCAGGCGGAGGACGGCTGTCTCAGGATCAGTCGCACAGACACCACATGATCAGGCTCCTCCATCATCTGTTCAGATGAAGATAAAGAATAAATGAAACAAAGATAAAGAAAGTAAGAAGACGTCTGGAAGGAGTGAAAGTGAAGCAGCATCGATGCAGGTTCTGTTTCACTAACAGCTACACAAATCAAGATGTACAAAGTTAAATTATAAAGGATTACTGTCCTAATACTAAATTATTTCAATTTTATTACAACGTACATCAATTTCACCACTTTCTCCAAAACCTTCGATAATTTTACTTAATTTAATGAATTTTATTCATCTGAAAATGAACTGAACTATTAACTTCACCTTTTCTAGGAACACAGACTCAATAATGGAGTTATTCGGATGTTAAAAATGTTGAAACACTTCAGAAGAAGGAACATCTGAGTTCTGCTGCAGGACAAACCTACACACACGCTGCAGCCCACCTGAGTCCTGTGGATGGAATAGAAGTCCTGGGAGCCCCCCTCGGTGTGGGGGTTGTTCATTAGGGGCAAGTCTCTCAGAGCCGTGCACCACTTGGCTGGGGCCTCCTGCCCGGAGCCCCTCCTCAACAAGCGCACACTCACAGAGGCTGTGTAGTAATTCTTAAAGGTGATTTCCTCAATCTGAAAGACAGGAAGTGACCGTGGACTGAAAATAAAACACAAGGTACGAGCAGTATCATGTCCAGACGTAGATAAAGCCCCTTGGAGACACGATCTGATGACATGATCTGATCACATGATCAAATTCACATGAGCAGGGAAATAATTCTCTTTTTAGCATCATTCCAAAATGAAGAAATAAATAAAGAGGATCTCTATTGACCAGCTGGATGAGCTGGAACTTACACATAAAGACTTTCACAATAAATCAAAGTGGAGCCCAGAGGAAAGCTGCCTCCAGTCCACACTGAGTTTGAACTTATTGTTTGAGGAACAGTGAGTTTGCTGAATCTCCGTCTTCACATGAAAAGCTGAAGTGAGAAGCATGAAAAGTGTGGTGGAGATAATTCCTTCATGGATAAACTGGCTGCAGGCCGACGTCTTTGAAGCTTGAAGTTTTCAACTAATGAGGAGTCAGTCACTCTGCATTAAAACTGATTTTAATTAAGACTCAGTGCAAGAAGTAGGTCAGAGCCAAAAATGTTTGAAGTGTCTCTCACGACTGGGATGTCGCTTGATATTTAAAGGTTATGTACCAGAGATTTTATACATTAATGCTGCAGCCAGCAACTAATTTCTGATGTGGTCCTGAGTAGAGGATGAAGTCCTCGGGGGAAGCTGTGGATGAGCGGAAGAGGGGTCGTCCTCCAACCAGAAGGTCGGCAGTTCAATCCCAGTTTTCCCCATCTGCATGACGAAGTATCCTTGGGCAAGATACTGAACCCCTCATAGAAGAAGTGCTGCCCATAGATGCACTGTATGAATGTGTGTGTGAATGGTCGATGATGTCCACACAAACATTTATTTAACCTCTACTTTGATTTTTTTAGTTTGGTCCATGTCCCATCTGCTAACATGGAGGAGGAGGGGGTTATGACCTATACTGCAGCCGGCCACAAGGGGAGGATTGAGATGTTTTGGCTTCACTCTTGGGTACAGTCTATGGGCTACACACAGCATGCCATGGCTGTGCTAACAATGCTAGTCATGCTAACTATCTGCTAGCTGCCACTGAGCATGAACTGCATTTAAAAACACATTTACCGTCAAACATCTCTCCTGTTCACATGGGAACTTGAGTTGTGTGTTTTTGTCACCTCACACACAGTCTGAACACACACCTGCTGAGAACACGCTACTCACACTGACAGGTTTTCCAAACGGCAGGGAGACGTCCACCACACAGATACCAGAGTGAGCTGCATCTGTTTTGGTTTCTCCGATCTGCAGGTAGACCGGAGGTTTGATGGTGCAGGTCACGGCCTGGACCTCATCAGTGCTGCCGCTCATCTTCTGCAAACAAACAAGGAGTCACACTATTTCAACTCAGTGAAAACAGCTGCTCATTTGGGTGCTACTGTAAGTGTTTCTCTGTTTCTTACTGAATCATACTGAGTGTGCTATATGGAGTCTTTCCCTCATAGAACATATGATATTTTAGTCGGACTGGAATAAGTTTAACATACATAACTAGGTTCATTTAAAAATGTTTGATTTACTCATCTTAATACAGATGGTGGACATGTCACAGTGTTGCAGTGGTTCGAGCTGTCATCACATAACAAGAAGGACCTGAACCTGCCGGTCAGTGTTTACTTGTTCTGTCAGGTTTTAGATGTATGGATCATGTATCTTGAGCTGATCTGTTTCCCTTGTATTCTCTGAGTGTTTGCTCGGACATGAGACGTCTCATTTAGTACATTATGGTTTTAGATCCCCCAGTGTTTAATGTCTGACACAGATGAACACAACGCTCAGTTACAGTATTTTTACTCTTTGATTGCTGATGACATCGTTATAGTCACCATGTTGTACAATTCATATGAAAGTGGATTAGAGAGGAAGCAGAGGAGTCATTTAAAATAGTTGTTTAAATCTATTCAAATTGAAATCCAGTTTACTGAGCTCATTGTTAACTGATTCAATTGATTGGTCATGTTAGCATCATGTTATCATCATGTTATCATCATGTTAGCATTGTGTTATCATCATGTTAGCATCATGTTATCATCATGTTAGCATTGTGTTATCATCATGTTAGCATCATGTTATCATCATGTTAGCATCATGTTATCATCATGTTATCATCATGTTATCATCATGTTATCATCATGTTATCATCATGTTATCATCATGTTATCATCATGTTAGCATTGTGTTATCATCATGTTAGCATCATGTTATCATCATGTTATCATCATGTTATCATCATGTTATCATCATGTTAGCATTGTATTATCATCATGTTATCATGTTATCATCATGTTATCATCATGTTAGCATCGTGTTATCATCATGTTAGCATCATCTTAGCATCGTGTTAGCATCGTGTTATCATCGTGTTATCATCATGTTATCATCATGTTAGCATCATGTTATCATCATGTTAGCATTGTGTTATCATCATGTTATCATCGTGTTATCATCATGTTAGCATCATGTTAGCATCATGTTAGCATTGTGTTATCATCATGTTATCATCGTGTTATCATCGTGTTATCATCATGTTATCATCATGTTAGCATCATCTTAGCATCGTGTTATCATCGTGTTATCATCGTGTTATCATCGTGTTATCATCGTGGTTAGCATCGTTATCATCGTGTTAGCATCGTGTTATCATCATGTTAGCATCATGTTATCATCGTCTTATCATCGTGTTATCATCATGTTAGCATCATGTTATCATCATGTTATCATCATGTTATCATCATGTTAGCATCATGTTATCATCGTGTTATCATCGTGTTATCATCATGTTATCATCATGTTATCATCATGTTAGCATCATGTTATCATCATCTTATCATCATGTTATCATCGTGTTATCATCGTGTTATCATTGTGTTATCATCATGTTATCATCATGTTACCATCATGTTATCATCATGTTAGCATCATGTTATCATCATGTTATCATCGTATATGTGTTATCATAGCAGTCTTGTTATCATCATGTTAGCATCATGTTATCATCATCTTATCATCATGTTAGCATCATGTTAGCATCATGTTATCATTGTGTTATCATCATGTTATCATCATGTTACCATCATGTTACCATCATGTTAGCATCATGTTATCCATGTTATCATCGTTATCATCATGTTATCATCATGTTAGCATCATGTTAGCATCATGTTATCATCATGTTATCATCATGTTAGCATCATGTTAGCATCATGTTATCATCATGTTAGCATCATGTTATGCATCATGTTATCATCATGTTAGCATCATCTTATCATCATCTTATCATCATGTTATCATCATGTTAGCATCATGTTAGCATCATGTTATCATCATGTTAGCATCATGTTACCATCATGTTAGCATCATCTTATCATCATGTTAGCATCATGTTATCATCATGTTATCATCATCTTATCATCATGTTATCATCATGTTAGCATCATGTTATCATCATGTTATCATCATGTTATCATCATGTTAGCATCATGTTATCATCATGTTATCATCATGTTATCATCATCTTATCATCATGTTAGCATCATGTTAGCATCATGTTATCATCATGTTATCATCATGTTAGCATCATGTTATCATCATGTTAGCATCATGTTAGCATCATGTTAGCATCGTGGAAACAGGCACAGACAGGTATTTTAATTCCACTGGTTTGAATCCACAGTTTTTAGAACGGAGCAGATTCTAGATGCTAAACATCATCTGTAGTTACCGTGACGTTAGCATTCAAAGCTAACAGTGCAGTTAGCAGTGCAGCTAACGGGCAGGTCCCCGGTTATCGGTGAAATAAAACCGGATGAACCCGTGAAGGGACCGAGTGTTGGTCCGGTTCTGACCTGAGTTTATCACGGAGGAGACTCGGTGGGTGAAAGTCCGGGACAACAGGAGGAGAGCGACTGAAGAATCTGGAGATG
>NC_061485.1:702977-705477 GCF_022539355.2 Hippoglossus stenolepis
GTAAAGGCCAGTGAGCTCTGACCTGCAGGTTGAAAACACTGTGATTGTCTTAACCTCGGTGAGTCCAGCTCGTCAGTCCCATCTCCTGTGCCATCGATCTGTGGCCTGAGCGCTGCCTCTTCCTGCGCCGGCCTCCACACATCACAGCTGCTTCTGCACCTCCGTCACTTCTGCACCTCCGTCACTTCTGCACCTCCGTCACTTCTGCACCTCCGTCACTTCTGCACCTCCGTCACTTCTGCAGCTCTTTACTGTCACCACGCCTCCGTCTTAGTCTTCATTCCTTCATTTGTAAGAAGAAAGAGGACAAGTCCACTCAGAAAACGTCTGTGATTCTGTTTAAACATGTCGGTCAATGAGCAGCTGATTCTCAGACACATTAAATCACAGTCGTCCAGTGTCCAGGCTGTTTCCAGCTGTGAGACTGTGACCGCAGGGTGACCCTCGTCTTCATCACCCTCCCACCATCATCTTCAGCTCAAACCTAAAATCAAACTTTCTCTGTTGCAAATGTGCAGAAGTGTGTAACCAAGGAGACAAAATGAACCTTTCAGTTTCATCGTCCATCTTTATTCAGGTTTCTAATGGTTGTGACCTGCTGGTTCCCTCTCGGCCTCAGTACAGAACCTCCATAGACAAACTGTAGGTTTAAGTCAGGTGGTGATTTAATGGAGTTGAGAGTAAAAAATGTCTTTTTGTTTTAAATCTTTAGTATATTTTAATATTTCTGTTTGTTCAATTGTTGATTTTATCATTTGTTGTTTTTACTTTGACTTTAACATTAAAGTTCGATTTTTTACAAGTTAGAATAGTAATGATTTTCTGTGTGACCTTTTAAAAGGTCAGATGTTTCAGGTGTTCGTCCACATTTGGCTCCTGAATGATAAGAAGAGAGAAAGTAAACAGACCTGGTCTCCACCTCCTCAGGGTCATTCCTCTCACCAGTACTCCCTCACATTGGTGCAGAGCTCCTGCTCTAGGAGAGGTCATGAAAGGAAAAGCCCTCTGAGGGAGAAGAGTGGCTGATTAGGACCTGATGACACCAGAGTGAAGATCCCTGGTGACAGGATCATTTCTGCTTCTTCATGAACAAACTCTTCAGGAGGTGTGTCCCTTTCTCTGTCCGACCCGTCTGAACCCGAGAGAAAACCACCGGCCTCGTTTTCAGCTGATTCTTTGAAGGTGAATATTCAGAGTTCAGGTTCGATCCCTGTCACGTCACAGTCTCACAGACCGTTTGTGCAGCGACACTGAATAAGACGCCTCCAGAGTTTTATTCTCCCTCCCTGAGGAAAACTTATTACCTCTGTGGTTTGTCGGTGACGTCCGGGTCTATTTTGAACCGCTGCCTCCTCTTAATCATACAATGAAGAATGCACTTTGCTTTTGGAGAGAGAGAGCGGAGCGTAAAAGGAAGAGAGGAAGTGTGAAGGATTGAGGCAGAAAAGAGAGATGGCATCAAGAGAGATGGAGAGAGAGGGAGAAAGAGATTGGTGGCGTCGTCAGAGGAGAAGAGAAATGATCTGAGGAAGTGCGTCTGACTTCTCGCCCGGAGAAGCACACGGCGCCACCAGTGCAAACACCTGCAGATTTTTATTTTCCATGCATTTGTTATCAGCCCAGTGTTTTATACCCGGCTGCTATAATGGTGCGGTAAATCACAGCTGACAAGTCAGGAGCAGTCGCGGCCCAGCTCCTTAAAAGAGAAGACAAACGGCGGAGGAGGAGGAGGAGGAGGAGTTACTGCGAGCTGTGATGTCAGCGGTGAATAACAGATGAAGAAATACTGTTTCTCTGAGTGTCTGGAAACGACTGGGAGCCGTGGAGGGATTCAAACACTCGTCTTCTCTGAAGGCCCAACACTTTAAACATGAAGTTACAAACTGGTTCTTCTCATGTAGTGAATCCTGTTGTGTTGATGTGTTCAGGTCCATCAGCATCTGTTGGACTTGTGTCAGTGTTGTTGGTTACAGCTCATCCACACTCATCTCCAAAAGATCTGGAACCTCCTCGTGTTTCCAAGTTGACGTCTTCGTCTTCTACGTGTACGGCTCCTCTTCTTCATCCTGAGATGTTTGTGTTCTTCCAGTTTCACGTCCGTCACGTGTTAGAAACCTCATCAACACGTCCACTCGCTCTCTGGGAAGCTTCCACACATTGTCCTGCTGTTTCCTCACATGGACTCACTCTGACGTGTTACACACATTTTACTAGGAGGCTGCAGGAGAAGATCCGGAACATGTCCAGAGACACTGACTCAGACATTTGTTCTCACATAGAGAACATGTGAGGAACATGTGAGGAACATGTCAGGATCATGTGAGGACCATGTCAGGAACACGTCAGGAACATGTCAGGAACATGTGAGGAACGTGAGGAACATGTCAGGAACATGTCAGGAACACGTCAGGAACACATCAGGAACATGTGAGGACCATGTCAGGAACACGTCAGGAACATGTGAGGACCATGTCAGGAACACGTCAGGAACACGTCAGGA
>NC_061485.1:710477-737977 GCF_022539355.2 Hippoglossus stenolepis
TTCTTCTTCTTCTTTATGCAGCTCAGGTTTTTCCAGCTTTTAAGTTTCCTGTGAAACTTGGTCCCCTTGATGTCGACTGATGTGAAATAACCTTCACTGTGCCACTTCCATTAGTGGCCATCAAACCATGTCCATCGTGTGTTTGTGTCATTACTGTACAGCAGCTACATTAGAGTCATTGACAACATGGAGGACAGATGATTTGCTTCATGCTCATAATCCTCAACTCTTTGGAGAATTCTCCAGAAAAGGAGAAGATGCTGCAGTTTACTGTTCATCCCCTGAAGGTTTGTCTCTGCCTTCATCCATCCTCCTGTTTCCTCTCCTCTATTTCTCCTCCCTCCTTTTCTTTACCTCCTTTCTCTCTTCCCTCTTCGTCCTTCTGTCCGTCTCATCACGTCCTTCTTCAAGTTCATTCTCATCAATCACTGTCCATCCACGTCCAAATTATCTCTCCTTCCTCTGTTCCTCCTCCTTCATCTTCACCTCCTTTCCTTTCTTTAGTTTGTCTTCCCCTCATCATCTCTCTCCTTTCTTTTCTCTGTCCCTGTTCATTGCTTCTGTATTTCTTCCTTTGTCCTGTTATTTCCATTCGTCTAGGCTGACACATTTTCATTTTGTTTTTCAGTTTCTGTTTTGTCCAAACTAAAACCCAACCCCAGAGTTTTCAAAATAAAAGGAGACCAGCAGCGTTAAGTCTCTGATTTAGAGGCTGGAGAACTCCACACCGTCACCAACAGTGAAACCACGTTTTAATTCATTTGATCCAGATTTTATTTAGATCTGCACCAATCACACACACTGATAAATATCAGTTCTCTGAAAATGTCAGATTATTTAAGATCCATGAATTCTTTGCTGAGAAATCCATGAAAATGTTTAAAGATAAGATACAAATTCCTTTAAACACGTTCAACAATCGAACAATGTTAAAGAAAAACAAACCCTTTCTTTTTTCTGACTCGTGTTCCAGCTGTCGGCCGAGTTCACCTGTGATGTGTAGTTATTGTGTCATCCTGCTCACGCACTAACAAACCAATCAACATGAGGCCTTTAGGTCCTCAGCTCTTCCTCAGCTGCAGATCCGTCGGACGTCCACATGACTCCAGAGGCTCAGAGACGCTTAAACACACAAGTTTGGATCATCAATAACTGCGTTCATTCCTAACTGACCCTGGTGTGTATGAGAGTGGTCATGTGATTAACAGGCGTGTGAGCGTGGAGACAAACTCGTGTGGACAGAGATCGTTTTAGTTTAGTGTTCTTTTTTTGGGGGGGGAGGAGATTAACATTAAAACATGATGATGTAACATGAAGACAAACATGGCTGCAGCCTAAATGGGATTAGAACATGTGACCTTTTCTCTGTGAGGTAACAACATGAAGCACCAAACTACATTCAAAATGTTCCACAATTATATCTGATTAGTTCATGTGAAACTGTGTTTATAAGCCCTGATGTTGTTGTTTATTTCTGTTAGTTTTTTCTGTTAGTTTAGTCGAACTTTATGCTGCTAATTTGTAAATTAATAAAGTTTATATATAACAAAAAGACACCATGGAACAAATAAACAGCTTGAGGACAGTCTGGAATCTTTTCAAAGTGACACAGGAAGTTGGATTGAACCTGGAAGTGACAGAAGGTTTGTTTCTTTATGTTTTTACTCTTCTTAATAAATTCACAGTTAGAATCTGTGAACTCTGACATGTAGCGTGTGTTGTTACCCCCAGGGATGAAAATGTATTTTACTTTTAAATTGTGGTCGGCGATTAGACTGAAAATAACATGTGCTGTTTCTTCTACAGGCTAAGTGCTGTTGTCATTTATTTGATACTTTATTTCCTGTATTTTAAGCGTTAATCTGCCTTTTTGTTGTTGGCTCCCAGTCACAGGAGTGGCTGGTGCAGTGGAAGTTCACTTGTTGATTAGTGGTTTTCATTTGTGGTTTGCTGAGGCACTGGTAGTAGTTTAGGTGTGTTTTCTGTTGGGCAAAGGGTTTAATGTGTGTATAGTTTGTGTTACTCACGATAGCATACCTCCTGTGCACCAGCCTGCTGACTGCTGTGCCACACAACCTTTGAATAAACCAGCCTGTTGTGGCACTTTGACCCACACCGACTGTTGGCTTTATCATTGAAGTTCACCTCTCCTGACATTTAAGACTAAACAGGAGTCACATTAGCATGAAGGTGTGTACATGTGCGTCGACATGGTTGTTGCTCAGTGTTTGAATTGTGTTTGTGACGTTTAGCTTCTGTATATATGTTCATATTCACTAATCTTTACTTCCTACATGTTGCCTGTTGTTGTGTAATGTCCACGTGGGTTTAAACTCTGTGTGAGAATTGACCGAACATGTGAACACGCCAAGTATCAACCGTCACTGTAATGTCGCCTGTTGGTTTGTGAGCTGCTGCTCTGAAGCCTCAGTTTGACATTTTGTTCAGAACCATCTTGTTTTTCTGAAACCAGACTTCTATAGATACAACCAGTGAAGTCACCCCCTGCTGGCCATTACACAGAATACAGGTCTCAGGAACTTCTGCTTTGGCTGCGTCCATTTGAACAGAAACTCTGTGGAACACACACGTTCATACGTTACGAATGATTCAAGTTGAAAATCTTGACTGATGAACATTGTACAAAATAACAACGGTCAATGGAAACAAAAATCACAGCGAAAAGTAAAACATGAAATCACAGGTTGAACCAACGTGAATTTGATCCACTCATATTGTGACTCGTGTGTATGCGTGTACTGGACATGACGGGAAACATGAATGTGCAAAAGATAACAAAGATATTTACCTTTAAGTAAAGTCTGTGGATACTGTATGTGACTGCTTTTGATTCATTTGAATGAATTTATTATTAACAGAATAAAACGTAAACTGCTTCGAGACATGTTTGCTGTCGGTGACACACAACTTGTTTATTGTTGGCAAAGAATACACTTTTCTTCTGTTAGCCTTGAGCACGTGGCTGCAGCGTTGCTCCGGTTGCATAATACAAACAGGTGTGTTCGACACACATGGGGCGAACCACATCCTCAGGAGACATGTCAATCACAGCAAGGAATCTGAAGCGAGATTCCATGAGTGAACTATCTGACTGACGTGTTATGTAACTGCGCCTAAAGCTCAGTGTCGGGTGGGAACGACCGTTCATGGTGTTTTCCATCTTCAGTAACGAGCTCGTTTGATTAGTGACTATTATTCCAGAGTTGAGTCCAGAAACTTCATTTGCTTTAGTGCATCTTGTGTCATGTGTTGTAAATATGTGATTTTATATAATATCATCTGTGGGAATCTCCTACACACAGGACATGCTTCCCTGCAGATAAGACTCAACAACACATCCACAAACAGTATCATTGACTGCAGTTTTTAAATAATTCAGCTTAATGCTTAATGACTTAAATGTAAATGGACCTGGTTCTTCACACGCTCTGACTTGTGTTCAGCTCGTAGTTTGACAGCGAGTCGTATCCTCTACAAAGTGAAGCTATTTCACTTTGACTTTCAGCTGTTTGACTTTGAAATGAACAACGCTCCGCTGCCTGCACAACAAATAAATGAATCAACGTTACCGCACAAGTTTCAGGACTGAGCTCATTGGAGTGAGAGTATGAATGTCCGACTGTGAGCTGAAGGGCGGACGTTGGAGCCATTAAAAGAAAAACCTCAGATCCATGAAGAGAGAAACTTATGTTGTTGTATGAAGGCTGTGTACGGAGGCCCAGAGGAGGCAAAACACAACTAATCAGAAACACATCAACTATCTATCAAGGCATTTGTTGGTTTTCTGCTCTTCCGTGGATATTCACTTCCCTGTAGTTTGACTGAAATGGATTTATTTCTGGCTTTTGTTCTTTCGTTAGATAAAGACAGAGAAGACAGATGCAGCCCCAGAGAGGATACAGATGTGGTCCAGGCAGCGATGCACCACTTCTGGTCTTCTTCTGGCCAAAGTGAAAGTGAGCCTAGATTGACCACTAAAACAGCAAAACAAACGTTGGGCCTTGTTTGGCAAACATGCCGTCCTCCAGATCAGGTGAAATCTGGATGTAAAACTAAAGTTTTAGCACTTTGTAGTTTGGTTTTCTTGAAGAAAATTGTCCTTTCTTGATTCTTGTTGTTCTGGGTTTGTTCCCTCGTGGTTGAGGCACTTATTGTGAGTCGCTTTGGATAAAAGCGTCAGCTCAATGAAATGTAAAAAAGTGGCCCAGGTGATAAATGGTGAATAAGGCCCAAATAGCACAAAACAAGCGGTTTTGCTGTGGCTTACGTGTGGCTCAGATCGGGCAAACAGGAGCGGGCCGCCCTAGTGCCATCATTCCATTTTCCATTTTGGGCTTAAATCTAATTTGTCAAGCTAGCTATCAATGCAATGCTAAAGAGAAGATCACGCAAAATAAAATCCATTGCTGACCAGGTTCATCAGCCGCCTCCGCCTCCTCTCGTATTAATGTGCTTTGAACTGAACGAATCAGTTTGCATGTGATGAACGTGAGCAGCGTGCATCTCGAATGTGTAAGTGTATTTAACAACCTCAGAGTCTGTAGTCAAATAAAAACCCATTTAAACGTCCGCGCCCGTCTGCTCAGTTTTACACCATCGACTCTTTGCCATCACATCGTGGCTCCTGACAACATAAAGTCAGCATGAATTTTTAATCAAGTGGTTTTGGCCGATACCTAGAAAACAGGAAGCCAACACATAAAAGAGAAAAGATAAATACCCAGTAATTCATGACCCGAGGGGATAATTATGTTGTTATATAAGGTTACGTACAAACAACCTGGACCGAGCTGCACTGACCACACCACAAATGTCACAGCAGCCGCAGGGATTGATGATAATTAGCAATTGGCAAAGCTTTTCTAATTGACTTCACGCTGACGATCCAGCTGCCGTGAACTGAACAGTCAAAGAAACTGTCAGCGTCAGAAACTCCCTCCACGTCGGGGGGGTGTGGCTTACTCACTAGCAGACGCTATGATACTTCACTTTCACACAAAGAGATGTTGGATTGATTCATTGGTTTTATATTAATTAACGATGCCTGAATGAATCATGAATAAGCGTCTGGCCGGTCATGACTGTTCAGAGAGGAGGGAGTTCTCTTTATTTCACCCCCTCTGGTCGACCTAACGTTAATCTCAATAGATTTTCTCATCTAAAAGGAAAAGAAGTGCTTGAGGTGCAACTTCTACTTCCTGGAGGAAGTAGAAAGATGCTGGAAGGAGCACGTTAGTCTGAGAAAAGCATCGTCCTCATTATCCAGCTGTCGGAGACGGAGCAGGTTTGTGGACGAGCCTCATATCTCCACAGCACTAATTCATGCTCAGCACCTATTTTATTAGATATAAAGTTTTCATACTCTTACGCATCTATTGCACGTCTGTCATGTGACAGATGAGTTTTCATGTGATGAACAGAAACGCCTGAGAAAACACCTCCAGCCCTAAAATGAAAAGGAAAAGAAGCTGATCAGTGCTCCTTCACCTGCTCCTTCACCTGCTCCTTCACCTGCTCCTTCACCTGCTCCTTCACCTGCACCTTCACCTGCTCCTTCACCTGCTCCTTCACCTGCACCTTCACCTGCTCCTTCACCTGCTCCTTCACCTGCACCTTCACCTGCTCCTTCACCTGCACCTTCTCCTTCTCCTTCACCTGCACCTTCACCTGCTCCTTCACCTGCACCTTCACCTGCTCCTTCACCTGCTCCTTCACCTGCTCCTTCACCTGCTCCTTCACCTGCACCTGCTCCTTCACCTGCTCCTTCACCTGCTCCTTCACCTGCACCTTCACCTGCTCCTTCACCTGCTCCTTCACCTGCTCCTTCACCTGCACCTTCACCTGCACCTTCACCTGCTCCTTCACCTGCACCTTCACCTGCTCCTTCACCTGCACCTTCACCTGCTCCTTCACCTGCACCTTCACCTGCTCCTTCACCTGCTCCTTCACCTGCTCCTTCACCTGCTCCTTCACCTGCACCTTCACCTGCACCTTCACCTGCTCCTTCACCTGCTCCTTCACCTGCTCCTTAACCTGCTCCTTCACCTGCACCTTCACCTGCACCTTCACCTGCTCCTTCACCTGCACCTTCACGTGCTCCTTAACCTGCACCTTCACCTGCTCCTTCACCTGCTCCTTCACCTGCTCCTTCACCTGCACCTTCACCTGCTCCTTCACCTGCACCTTCACCTGCTCCTTCACCTGCTCCTTCACCTGCACCTTCACCTGCTCCTTCACCTGCTCCTTCACCTGCACCTTCACCTGCTCCTTCACCTGCACCTTCACCTGCTCCTTCACCTGCTCCTTCACCTGCACCTTCACCTGCTCCTTCACCTGCACCTTCACCTGCTCCTTCACCTGCACCTTCACCTGCTCCTTCACCTGCTCCTTCACCTGCTCCTTCACCTGCTCCTTCACCTGCTCCTTCACCTGCTCCTTCACCTGCACCTGCTCCTTCACCTGCTCCTTCACCTGCTCCTTCACCTGCTCCTTCACCTGCTCCTTCACCTGCTCCTTCACCTGCTCCTTCACCTGCTCCTTCACCTGCACCTTCACCTGCTCCTTCACCTGCACCTTCACCTGCTCCTTCACCTGCACCTTCACCTGCTCCTTCACCTGCACCTTCACCTGCTCCTTCACCTGCTCTTTCACCTGCTCCTTCACCTGCTCCTTCACCTGCACCTTCACCTGCTCCTTCACCTGCTCCTTCACCTGCACCTTCACCTGCTCCTTCACCTGCTCCTTCACCTGCTCCTTCACCTGCACCTTCACCTGCTCCTTCACCTGCACCTTCACCTGCTCCTTCACCTGCACCTGCTCCTTCACCTGCTCCTTCACCTGCTCCTTCACCTGCTCCTTCACCTGCACCTTCACCTTCACCTGCTCCTTCACCTGCTCCTTCACCTTCACCTGCTCCTTCACCTGCTCCTTCACCTGCACCTTCACCTGCTCCTTCACCTGCTCCTTCACCTGCACCTTCACCTGCTCCTTCACCTGCACCTTCACCTGCTCCTTCACCTGCACCTTCACCTGCTCCTTCACCTTCACCTGCTCCTTCACCTGCTCCTGCTCCTCTCATCTTGAACATCGTTTGAGAGCCGTATGAAATGATCTATCATATATTACATCATATTCTATACTAGTTTGGTTTGTTTGTCCTCATTTGCTCTTCACTGCTGTGGTGTTATGCCTCCGCCAGCCACTGCAGTTTCTATCAACATATATATATATATATATATATATATATATTATCAGATTCAAGGATCTGAAATGTAATCAGTTCATCTTTGAGTCCAAAGTGAATATTTGTGTCAGATCTAAAGAAATTCCCTCAACGTGTTCTTGAGATATCTTGTTCACAAGAGTGGGACGGACAGAAGTACCACAGATGGACACAAGAAGAGTTTTTTCTGTCTCTTGTTCCGCGGCATTAATCTGTTCTGTGACGGTTCTTTGAGACACTTTGGAACAATTTGACTTTTTCTGCAGCAACGAGGTTCCTTCACTGATTCTCCTTCAGAAAGAGGTTTCTACCAGACACACGTAAATATGAGGAATCAAACATGTGACATCAGAAAGTAGGTCACACAAACAGGTTTCTGAGCAGCGCTTCACTTCCTGGTGGAATCAGACAGAGAAAAGCTTCGACTGCAGACGAATGAATGTATCTGAGTTTATCTACTTTGATCTACTGTGTTTGTTGCAGTATTTGTACACAGCTACATGTGCTGTCTCTGCACAGGAAGCACAGATATTCAGGGTCAGATCTGTCATTCGACTCACCTGATGCAGCCTGCAGGCGTAAACCTGATGCTCCAGAAGGTGTCAATACCCCGAAATCCCTCATCCAACCTGAAACGAATTCCCTGGCACAGATTGTGTAATAGTTTGCATACTCCACGTGAAGCAACAGGTGTTATCATAAAACAAAGAGCCTCGACAATAACATTCCTAAAAACATCCACACGCCAATAAACTCTTTGTGCTTTTATGCTTTTGTTTCTGGTAACAAAGAAAAAATTAAAAACAGAATGAACTGATCAGATCCTGTAGTGAAGCAGTCTGAAGCCTTTAGATCTGAGACGTCTGCTGTTCTCTGAATGTTCTGAATGTTCTCTGGTGTTCTCTGAATGTTCTGAATGTTCTGAATGTTCTCTGAATGTTCTGCTGGTGTTCTCTGAATGTTCTGAATGTTCTCTGATGTTCTGAATGTTCTCTGAATGTTCTGAATGTTCTGAATGTTCTCTGTGTTCTGAATGTTCTCTGGTGTTCTCTGAATGTTCTCTGGTGTTCTCTGAATGTTCTCTGAATGTTCTCTGGTGTTCTCTGAATGTTCTCTGAATGTTCTCTGGTGTTCTCTGAATGTTCTCTGAATGTTCTCTGGTGTTCTCTGAATGTTCTCTGGTGTTCTCTGAATGTTCTCTGGTGTTCTCTGAATGTTCTCTGAATGTTCTCTGAATGTTCTCTGGTGTTCTGAATGTTCTCTGGTGTTCTCTGAATGTTCTCTGTATGTTCTGTATGTTCTGAATATTCTGTATGTTCTGAATGTTCTCTGAATGTTCTCTGAGTGTTCTCTGGTGTTCTGAATGTTCTGAATGTTCTCTGGTGTTCTCTGAATGTTCTCTGAATGTTCTGAATGTTCTGTATGTTCTGTATGTTCTGAATATTCTGAATATTCTGTATGTTCTGAATGTTCTCTGGTGTTCTCTGAATGTTCTGAATGTTCTCTGAATGTTCTCTGTATGTTCTGAATATTCTGTATGTTCTGAATGTTCTCTGAATGTTCTCTGTATGTTCTGAATGTTCTCTGAATGTTCTGTATGTCGTGTCGTGAACCGTCTTCACCTTCAGACACAATCAGCCGCGTGTAGAACCTGCAGAACCAGGTCTTCTTCAGATGTGTGTGACTCAGTAGAACTTTCTCTTTGGAACATGAGGTCAAGAGAACTACACTGAGGCATGTTTGAGAACATCAGCAGGTCAAATACTCTGAACTGATCCAGTCATGAGAGCTTCCAGATGTGTAGTTCAGACCATGATGAAGGTCGAGCTCACGGATGGAGCCCGTGAGTAGTGATGTGACGCTGCAGTAACTGAGCGTCACATGTCCACGGGTGTCACGGCTGCTGTGATCCCAACATGAAATGATCTTTAGTTGTTTCTTTACTCAGGAGGTAGAGCGGGTTGTCCACTAACCAGAAAGTTCATGGTTTGATCCCTAGCACACTTGAGTATGAATGATTTGTGCTGCGTATAGAAGAATCTGTCTGAATGTGACAGTGAAGAGCTTCGAGTGGTCGATGTGACTGGAAACCTTTTATATAAATAATCCATTTAGTCTTTACGTTAAAGACACAGAACCACGAGTCTATTTTCTAACGTTAACACACATGACATGTTCTGTTTGGACCCGGAGAAAATAACTTTATTCACACAGGGTTTTTAAAAACATGGGTCACAGCAAACGTTTCTCATTACAATTACGTTTTTACACAGGTTTTGTTCCTTGGCAACATTTTGTCCTGGAGTAGGAGGAGCCAATGTCCAGAAAGTGAAGCCAATGTGGAACTACATGAAACCTGTCTTCTGTGTAGTGACCAGCAGGGGGCGACTCCTCTGGTAGTTTCTATAGAAGTCTATAGAAAGTGACTTCTCACTTTATAACGTCAGTAAACATTCAGGAGTTTATGTCTCAATCTCTAGTCTGCCAGGGTTGGTCTGAACTCAACTTTATGCATTAAAAAGTTAAACTTTAAAGTTTTAAAAAGCAAACATGGCGCTGATGTCAAAGTGAGGCTTCAAAGCAGCCGCTCTCAGACCAATGGGAGACGTCTCAGGGGGTTGATCATCGGGTGCAATGCTGCAGGTCGGACTGTGGACGTGACACCAGGGTTCAGTGTGTCTCAGAAACATTAACTTTACTTTTTCAGTCTTTGACAAAGACTTTTTAATCTTTTCCTGACCTTCACCAAACGCTGAACCCAAACAAAGACCAAGTGGAACAACCCGTCAGCTGACTGAAGAGAACTGATGCTCTCGGCTCATTACAGCAACAATAATTAAAACCATTTCCTCTTTATGACGATAACAAATATAATCCAGGCAGCTTCACATTTATTTCCAAACATAATTTAAAAATGCAAATAATTAAAGTATGAATTAATTTATAAAGAGACAGAAGAGGCTGGTGACAGTGTTTGACCTCAGCGTGACCTCGGGGGTTTAAACACGGCGAACACGGCTGCTGGTTGTCAGCTGACGTGTGTTTATATGTTTTCAACTCACAGAACCTTCAGCTTCATTTGACAAATATCTTCCAACCGACTCTGAATCTAATGTTCCAGTTAAACTAATGGAGGAGTCAGAGGTGTGAGAAGCAGAGTCTTTCCTCTGGTTCCTCTCGTTTGACCGTGAAGAGCAATGTGTCCCACTGCCTGGCATCCAGAACATCCAGAGACGTTGTCAGGTTCACAGATTGTATTTTATAAAATATATAACATATAAAACATTTTCTTCTGTACTGTTTATATTATGATAAGTTAAGAAAATGTATATGACCGGAAATGATCTGTTCAAAATCCAGAAATGTTCTGGTGCACTGATGAAGAACAGTTGTTTCATTTTAATGCCGATAAGTTGGAAACTTTTGTTTTGGAATGTTGGAAAACCCTGTTTATTTTGGTTATTGATGCTAAAACCTTTTTGTTGTTGTTTTTAAAGGACGGTGCCTTGTGAGCCTGTTTTACTGTCATCATGACAATAGTAAGAATCAGTTCAGCGACATTGTTGTTTCCAGATGCCTGCAGCGTTGGCAGCGTTGGCCTGGTGTGAGGACTAATGAATGGTTTGTGACGGTGCAGCAGCTGAGTCATGTTTTCACACACAAGGAAACGCACACTGGAATTTCTTCTGCGTGGGAAAATGTGTGAGACTAATGAATGCATGTGTATGGCCATGTGCGTTGTAGATGTGTCACCTTGATGGGAAACTTGTGTGTGTGTGTGTGTGTGTGTGTGTGTGTGTGTGTGTGTGTGTGTGTGTGTGTGTGTGTGTGTGTGTGTGTGTGTGTGTGTGTGTGTGTGTGTGTGTGTGTGTGTGTGTGTGTGTGTGTGTGTGTGTGTGTGAGAAACTGCAGGACACAGACTAATAATGTTTTTCTCCTGAGCTGATCTAAAGGCCTGAGAACACTTATTTAACTACTTAAATGTTGTTGTTTGGTCCAGTGATTCTCAACTGGTGGGTTGTGGACCTGTTTCCAGTGGGTCTGTTTCCAGTGGGTCCGTTTTCAGTGGCTCGCGGGCCTGTTTCCAGTGGGCCTGTTTCCAGTGGGTCCCGGGCCTGTTTCCAGTGGGTCCCGGCCTGTTTCCAGTGGGTCGCGGGCCTGTTTCCAGTGGGTCGCGGGCCTGTTTCAGTGGGCCTGTTTCCAGTGGGTCGCGGGCCTGTTTCCAGTGGGTCGCGGGCCTGTTTCCAGTGGGTCGCGGGCCTGTTTTCAGTGGGCCTGTTTCCAGTGGGCCTGTTTCCAGTGGGTCGGGGCCTGTTTCCAGTGGGCCTGTTTCCAGTGGGTCGCGGGCCTGTTTCCAGTGGGTCCCGGCCTGTTTCCAGTGGGCCTGTTTCCAGTGGGCCTGTTTCCAGTGGGTCGCGGGCCTGTTTCCAGTGGGTCCGGGCCTGTTTCCAGTGGGTCGTGGGCCTGTTTCCAGTGGGTCCCGGCCTGTTTCCAGTGGGTCGCGGGCCTGTTTCCAGTGGGTCCGGGCCTGTTTCCAGTGGGTCGGCCTGTTTCCAGTGGGTCGCGGGCCTGTTTCCAGTGGGCCTGTTTCCAGTGGGCCTGTTTCCAGTGGGTCGCGGGCCTGTTTCCAGTGAGTCGCGGGCCTGTTTCCAGTGGGTCGGCCTGTTTCCAGTGGTGGGGCCTGTTTCCAGTGGGCCTGTTTCCAGTGGGTCCGGGCCTGTTTCCAGTGGGTGCGGGCCTGTTTCAGTGGGCGCGGGCCTGTTTCCAGTGGGTCGCGGGCCTGTTTCCAGTGGGCCTGTTTCCAGTGGGTCCGGGCCTGTTTCCAGTGGGTCGCGGGCCTGTTTCCAGTGGGTCGCGGGCCTGTTTCCAGTGGGTCGCGGGCCTGTTTCCAGTGGGTCGCGGCCTGTTTCCAGTGGGTCGCGGGCCTGTTTCCAGTGGGTCCGGGCCTGTTTCCAGTGGGTCCGGGCCTGTTTCCAGTTCGCGGGCCTGTTTTCAGTGGGCCTGTTTCCAGTGGGTCGCGGGCCTGTTTCCAGTCGCGGGCCTGTTTCCAGTGGGTCCCGGGCCTGTTTCCAGTGGGTCCCGGGCCTGTTTTCAGTGGGCCTGTTTCCAGTGGGCCTGTTTCCAGTGGGTCGCGGGCCTGTTTCCAGTGGGCCTGTTTCCAGTGGGCCTGTTTCCAGTGGGTCGCGGGCCTGTTTCCAGTGAGTCGCGGGCCTGTTTCCAGTGGGCCTGTTTCCAGTGGGTCGCGGCCTGTTTCCAGTCGCGGGCCTGTTTCCAGTGGGCCTGTTTCCAGTGGGCCTGTTTCCAGTGGGCCTGTTTCCAGTGGGTCGCGGGCCTGTTTCCAGTGGGTCGCGGGCCTGTTTCCAGTGGGTCGCGGGCCTGTTTCCAGTGGGCCTGTTTCCAGTGGGTCCCGGGCCTGTTTCCAGTGGGCCTGTTTCCAGTGGGTCGCGCTGTTTCAGTGGGCCTGTTTCCAGTGGGTCCCGGCCTGTTTCCAGTGGGTCCCGGGCCTGTTTCCAGTGTCCGGGCCTGTTTCCAGTGGGCCTGTTTCCAGTGGGCCTGTTTCCAGTGGGTGGGCCTGTTTCAGTGGGCCTGTTTCCAGTGGGCCTGTTTCCAGTGGGCCTGTTTCCAGTGGGTCGCGGGCCTGTTTCCAGTGGGCCTGTTTCCAGTGGGCCTGTTTCCAGTGGGCCTGTTTCCAGTGGGTCGCGGGCCTGTTTCCAGTGGGTGGGCCTGTTTCCAGTGGGTCGCGGGCCTGTTTCCAGTGGGTCCCGGGCCTGTTTCCAGTGGGTCGCGGGCCTGTTTCCAGTGGGCCTGTTTCCAGTGGGTCCCGGCCTGTTTCCAGTGGGCCTGTTTCCAGTGGGTCGCGGCCTGTTTCCAGTGGGCCTGTTTCCAGTGGGTCCCGGCTGTTTCCAGTGGGCCTGTTTCCAGTGGGCCTGTTTCAGTGGGCCTGTTTCCAGTGGGTCGCGGCCTGTTTCCAGTGACGTGGCCTGTTTCCAGTGGGCCTGTTTCCAGTGGGTCGCGGGCCTGTTTCCAGTGGGTCCGGGCCTGTTTCCAGTGGGTCGCGGGCCTGTTTCCAGTGGGCCTGTTTCCAGTGGGTCCCGGCCTGTTTCCAGTGGGCCTGTTTCCAGTGGGTCGCGGGCCTGTTTTCAGTGGGCCTGTTTCCAGTGGGTCCCGGGCCTGTTTCCAGTGGGTCGCGGGCCTGTTTCCAGTGGGTCCGGGCCTGTTTCCAGTGGGTCGCGGGCCTGTTTTCAGTGGGCCTGTTTCCAGTGGGCCTGTTTCCAGTGGGCCTGTTTCCAGTGGGTCGTGGGCCTGTTTCCAGTGGGTCGCGGGCCTGTTTTCAGTGGGCCTGTTTCCAGTGGGCCTGTTTCCAGTGGGTC
Organism: Hippoglossus stenolepis; assembly: GCF_022539355.2. Taxonomy (NCBI): domain Eukaryota; kingdom Metazoa; phylum Chordata; class Actinopteri; order Pleuronectiformes; family Pleuronectidae; genus Hippoglossus; species Hippoglossus stenolepis. The sequence continues at coordinate 724,092 of NC_061485.1, forward strand.
GCGGGCCTGTTTCCAGTGGGCCTGTTTCCAGTGGGTCGCGGGCCTGTTTTCAGTGGGCCTGTTTCCAGTGGGTCGCGGGCCTGTTTCCAGTGGGTCGCGGGCCTGTTTCCAGTGGGTCGCGGGCCTGTTTCCAGTGGGCCTGTTTCCAGTGGGTCCCGGGCCTGTTTCCAGTGGGTCCCGGGCCTGTTTCCAGTGGGTCCGGGCCTGTTTCCAGTGGGCCTGTTTCCAGTGGGTCCCGGGCCTGTTTCCAGTGGGTCGCGGGCCTGTTTCCAGTGGGTCGCGGGCCTGTTTCCAGTGGGTCGCGGGCCTGTTTTCAGTGGGCCTGTTTCCAGTGGGCCTGTTTCCAGTGGGTCGCGGGCCTGTTTCCAGTGGGTCGCGGGCCTGTTTCCAGTGGGTCGCGGGCCTGTTTCCAGTGGGTCGCGGGCCTGTTTCCAGTGGGTCGCGGGCCTGTTTCCAGTGGGTCGGGGGCCTGTTTCCAGTATGTTGTATTACCTTGTGTCCCTAAGATGCACTTTTTGTGGATACAAGCTGCAACTCAAGACACTGAATTGTTTCCATAGTGCAGTGTTGGTTGTCATAGATTCAGTGAGTGAGTATTCGCAGCTAAAGCTACATAATTTGAGTCTTTTTGAAACTACTTCTCAGTAGTTGGACCTTTTTATTTCATGTTTGTGCATGAAAGCACCGTTGAGTCTGTTAAAAAAGGCTGAAGTTACTGAATTGTTATGTAAGTTGTATTACTTTGTGTCCTTAAGATGCACTTTTTGGTTTTTAATTAAAATGCAGCTAATTGAGTGTAAAAGGGAATATCTCCTTGCTAACATGGAGGAGGAGGGTTTATGACCTATACTGCAGTCAGCCACCAGGGGGTGATACAGAAGCTTTGGCTTCCCTTTTGGGAGCTGCCCTATCGTCCATCTTTATTTACAGTCTGTGGTGAAACTGATGGTCACTAACCGAACAATATATTTACCATCATTCATCGTTATCACGGGGATCGAATCTCCAGCAGACGACAGAAAATTGAACTTTTGACCTCAAACTTAAAAAGCATCAAAGTGTAAAAGAAACAAATCTAAACATTAAAAACGCTATTAAGCTTCAGATCAAAGAAAATATGAGAATAAAAGTTCCAGAGTCAGAAATAAGTAAAAAGCCTCAGATGCGATATAATAAAAGATATATACGATATACTGCGGCGCCCTCACGTGGGGATTTACGTTAATAAGAAGTCGCACATACTCGCTCCAGTGCAGCTTTAAAATATGTCAAATGTAAAATTCAAATGATGAAAGGAATCATATTTCTGACGCTCCGTTCAAAAACACACTTTCAGAGGCAGAAAACGACTCCGTGTCTAACCTCATACACGCTCACAAGCTTTTGATTGCTTTCATTTGCATTTATTATTATTATTATTATTATTGCAGCCGCCTTCGCAATGAAATGGATAAAACGCTCGTCGGGAAAGCTTTAGCTGTTTTCAAGCTTTTCATTTTGTGTGAGTGAGCAACATAAGATATTACCCCCGAGTCAGAGCAGCATCGTAAACAAGAATGAGAGCTCTGACCTGCACTCGTGTTCTACCCTGCATCTCCAGCATCGTCACAGAGGAAACCCAGGATGTAGAAACTCATTACTGGGATTTCAGGTCGAGCTTCTGTGGTTTATTCACACACGAGCAACACGGCAGCACAGCCAGGTCGTTTACTTCACACAAATGATCGCGCTCGCCTCATCTCAGCGCTAAATTGTGTGGGTTGATCCGCTTAACGGTCTGACGGAAGCAGAGATATTGGTATTAATTGCACGTCAAGGCAACACACACACACACACACACCACACACACACACACACACACACACACACACACACACACACACACACACAGTGTCTCCTGTGTGTATTTGTCTCTTTCAGCTGTTAGTTATCATCTGTCCTTTTCTCTTCTCTGTTTTCTATCATTTCCTGTTTCTCTTCGTCTGGTGACAAACACGTCATGAGTGATCTCAACCGGTTCCTTTGAAGTTGACCTTGATCAGGGAGGTGAAGGTCATCGCTGCTCATCTCATTGTTTCAGCGAGGACGGAGGTTGTGTTTGTAAAATCTTTATTTTCAAAGCTGCCTGTGTGGAGTTAAATATATGTAGTGGACCATTAGTATAAAGTCCCAGTAAATATAAATACTACAGTGTAGTTTGAAGTACAAACTTAACTTAATAGTAGGGCTGGGCAACGATTAAAAGTTTTAATCGTGATTAATCGCATGATTTCCCTGATTAATCACGATTAATCGCATTTGTATACGCAAAATCCAATAATGAATTCAAAAGTAGTGTATAGCGCACTTTTATTTTAAATGTTCTGCCATATGAACGAAAGTGCCATAACATTTGTTGTGCAAACACTTTTAACATCAGCATTTTAATACAGTAGCAGTTAAATAAAATATTCAGTGTAAATCTCAACTTAAACAATGTTATCAAAGCAAATACAAAATTAAAGCTCATTGCCACTGCCAGGGGTCTCAATCTTCTCCATCTCAGCGTTAAAGAGAATACAATTTTTTTTTTCCCTAAAACAATTTCTCTAACAATTTCCTTCAGATCAGAGGCCTTTTGAAATGCAGGTAGAAGATTGACAGCATTTAGTACGTCAGGAAAAATCTTGATTATCACTTTGAGCTCTTGTTCCATTGTTCCATCGTATGAGGGGAAATCTGTGGTTCAGCAGCCTCAGTGGGGAAATCTGTGTTTCCCGTTAGCGCTCGCTAAATGTTGAGCTAATTTTAGGTCTTTGCTTTTGAGCAGAGACGGGGAGCGAGCCAAGCCTCATTAAACAAGACAATTACACTTATGTGTCAGAGCGCCGCTGCTACCCAGTGTCTGATCCGGTTCAGGTGAATTACAGGAGGGTGGAAAAGATGAGGCAACTGCAGTGTGTTAGACACACACACACACACAGACACACACAGACACACACACACACACACACACACACACACACACACACACACACCCTGCTGTCTAAATATCACACTTGTGCACCAGCAGAGAAATAGATTACAACACAAGACGAGTCACTTTCAATCCACTGTTATCTCAGCGAGGTGTGGACTATAATTAAATTGTGTATTAGAGTGAGAGCGCTCCTCCTCAGCTCTGTGGGTTCAGACACTGCAGCAGAAAACATCATTTCTCTCAGGACAGAACACGTGGAGTGTTTTTGTCGTCAGGAATCATCTGAGTTTATTTTGTATTGAGAGCAGCTGTTTAATTCACACCCAACATGAAGTGGATCTTTCACTTTGACTTTGTTTTCACTGTAACTCACAGAACACGTGAGCTCAGTTACTCTGCACTGAATGAAGCTCCAGAAACTAAGGAGCACCAACATCAATCAAGTAGTTCATTAAGTTTTATATAAATACATATGTGCAAAATATTTAAATATGTTTTAATGAAGGTCACATGACCACATGTTTGTTTTTGACCACCTGATTGTTATTGAGATAAACATACAGTATATCTATCACGTACACACACACACACACACACACACACACACACACACACACACACACACACACACACACACACACACACACTTTAACGGCCTCATCTGAACCGCTCTCAGTTGTGATCGTAAAGTCTCACCTTTCCGTCCTTGTGGAAACAAAGTGTTGAAACGTCCTCGATGAGGATTTTTCTTTCTCTGATAAATTAAAATTTTCACATAAAACTGAGCAGGAAGTCGTTTTAAATCATCAAACACAACGAGTGTGAGAATCAACAGGAAAATAAAAAACCTTTTATGTTTGTAGTTTGTGTGTTTGTAGTTTGTGTGTTTGTGTGTGGATTTCCTCTTTACCTCTTCTTCACCTTTCTCTTTCTCTCACTCTTGATTCCTTCAGTATCTGTATTTCTTCTCTTTTTTGTGCCACCTTCTCCTTTCCCCTCTTTCCCAGGATTCCTCCTCCTCCTCCCTTCCTCTGCTCTTCCTCCTCCTCCTCTCCGTGCTGCTCTTCATCCCGTCTTCCTAACTCACCATTTCCCCTTCCCTCTTGTTTATCCTCCTGCTCCTCTTCTCAGTCTTCACCTCCTCTGCTCTCCATCCCCTTGTTCGCCGCCTCTTGTCTTTTCATCACGCTCTTCTTCACTTTCATTCCTCTTCTTCTCCTCCCACCCATCTGTCTCCCCATCTTTCTTTACCTGCCTCTTCACGCCCATTCCTCCTCCTCCTCGTACCCCCCTGTCTCCTTTCTTAACTTCCTCCTCTCCTCCTGCTCCTGCTCTCCTCCTTCCCTCCCGACTCTTGTCTCTCTTGTGATGTTGAAACACGTCTGTTTGTTGAACGTTTCTTCAGCGTTTCACCTTCCGACAGTTTGGGAAGTCGGGTCATGGATTAAAGGGACAAGCTGCCAGGAGAGGGTGGCTGTGTGTGTGTGTGTGTGTGTGTGTGTGTGTGTGTGTGTGTGTGTGTGTGTGTGTGTGTGTGTGTGTGTGTGTGTGTGTGTGTGTGTGTGTGTGTGTGTGTGTGTGTGTGTGTGTGTGTGTGTGTGTGTGTGTGGCAACTGTACGATGTTGTGTGTTTAATGTAGTTCTGCACAAAGTGAGTCATTTCAGACCCTTTGCTGTTCCCGCTGGCGTTTCTCTGTGAGCTGTAGATCAACAGCCAATGACTTATCCGAGAGGGGGAGTGCATGTGTGAGTTTAACATTATCTGCCCTGTGTAAACTTAGGAACAAACAACAAGTTGGATGTTTGGTTCAAGGACAAATCACACACACACACACACACACACACACACACACACACACACTCAGGAGGTGTAGAATCTGATTTAGCTGAAGCAGACTGGTCTGAGTGAAACCACCGAACATTTCATCATCATCATTTGAAGAAACAGCGTTGGCTTCTTCTTCACATTAAAGTAAAAAGCTCCTCCGTGTCTCCTCCATGTCTCCTCCAAGTCTCCTCCATGTTTCCTCCATGTCTCCTCCATGTTTCCTCCATGTCTCCTCCATGTCTCCTCCATGTTTCCTCCGTGTTTCCTCCATGTCTCCTCCATGTCTCCTCCATGTCTCCTCCAAGTCTCCTCCGTGTCTCCTCCATGTCTCCTCCATGTCTCCTCCAAGTCTCTCCGTCTCCATGTCTCCTCCATGTCTCCTCCATGTCTCCCCAAGTCTCCTCCATGTCTCCTCCAAGTCTCCGTGTCTCCTCCATGTCTCCTCCATGTCTCCTCCGTGTTCTCCATGTCTCCTCCATGTCTCCTCCATGTCTCCTCCAAGTTCTCCGTGTCTCCTCCATGTCTCCTCCATGTCTCCTCCAAGTCTCCTCCGTGTCTCCTCCATGTCTCCTCCATGTCTCCTCCATGTCTCCTCTCCATGTCTCCTCCATGTCCTCCAAGTCTCCTCCATGTTCTCCAAGTCTCTCCAAGTCTCCTCCATGTCTCCTCCATGTCTCCTCCAAGTCTCCTCCATGTCTCCTCCAAGTCTCCTCCATGTTCTCCAAGTCTCCTCCATGTCTCCTCCATGTCTCCCTCCATGTCTCCAAGTCTCTCCATGTTCCTCCATGTCTCCTCCAAGTCTCCTCCATGTCTCCTCCATGTCTCCTCCAAGTCTCCTCCATGTCTCCTCCATGTCTCCTCCATGTCTCCTCCATGTCTCCTCCATGTCTCCTCCATGTCTCCTCCATGTTTCCTCCATGTCTCCTCCATGTCTCCTCCAAGTCCTCCACTCCATGTTTCCTCCATGTCTCTTCCGTGTCTCCAAGTCTCCTCCATGTCTCCTCCATGTCTCCTCCATGTCTCCTCCATGTTTCCTCCATGTCTCCTCCAAGTCCTCCTCTCCATGTTTCTCCATGTTTCTCCATGTCTCCTCCATGTTTCCATGTCTCCTCCATGTCTCCTCCATGTTTCCTCCATGTCTCCTCCATGTCTCCTCCATGTTCTCCATGTCTCCTCCATGTCTCCTCCATGTTTCCTCCATGTCTCCTCCATGTCTCCTCCATGTTTCCTCCATGTCTCCTCCATGTTCTCCAAGTCTCCTCCAAGTCTCCTCCATGTTTCCTCCATGTTTCCTCCATGTCTCCTCCAAGTCTCCTCCATGCTTCCTGCATGTCTCCTCCGTGTCTCGTCCGTGTCTCCTCCATGTCTCCTCCAAGTCTCCTCCATGCTTCCTGCATGTCTCCTCCGTGTCTCCTCTGTGTCTCCTCCATGTCTCCTCCAAGTCTCCTCCATGCTTCCTCCATGTCTCCTCCAAGTCCTCCATGTTTCCTCCATGTCTCCTCCATGTCTCCTCCAAGTCTCCTCCATGCTTCCTCCATGTCTCCTCCATGTCTCCTCCATGTCTCCTCCATGCTTCCTCCATGTCTCCTCCGTGTCTCCTCCATGTTTCCTCCATGTCTCCTCCAAGTCTCCTCCATGCTTCCTGCATGTCTCCTCCGTGTCTCGTCCGTGTCTCCTCCATGTCTCCTCCAAGTCTCCTCCATGCCTCCTCCATGTCTCCTCCAAGTCTCCTCCATGTCTCCTCCATGTCTCCTCCATGTCTCCTCCAAGTCTCCTCCATGCTTCCTGCATGTCTCCTCCGTGTCTCCTCCAAGTCTCCTCCATGCTTCCTGCATGTCTCCTCTGTGTCTCCTCATGTCTCCTCCAAGTCTCCTCCATGCTTCCTGCATGTCTCCTCCGTGTCTCCTCCGTGTCTCCTCCATGTCTCCTCCAAGTCTCCTCCATGCTTCCTCCATGTCTCGTCCGTGTCTCCTCCATGTCTCCTCCATGTCTCCTCCGTGTCTCCTCCGTGTCTCCTCCATGTCTCCTCCAAGTCTCCTCCATGCTTCCTGCATGTCTCCTCCGTGTCTCCTCTGTGTCTCCTCCATGTCTCCTCCAAGTCTCCTCCATGCTTCCTGCATGTCTCCTCCGTGTCCTCTGTGTCTCCTCCATGTCTCCTCCAAGTCTCCTCCATGCTTCCTCCATGTCTCGTCCGTCTCCTCCATGTCTCCTCCGTGTCTCCTGGTTCCATGTCTCCTCCAAGTCTCCTCATGTCTCTCCGTCTCCGTGTCTCGTCCGTGTCTCTCCATGTTTCTCCGTGTCTCGCCCGTGTCTCCTCCATGTTCTCCAAGTCTCCTCCATGCTTCCTGCATGTCTCTGTGTCTCTGTGTCTCCCTCCGTGTCTCTCCGTGTCTCCTCCATGTCTCTCCAATTCTCCATGTTTCTCCCTCCGTGTCTCCTGTCTCCATGTTTTCTCCCCGTGTCTCTCCATGTCCCTCCAAGTCTCTCCATGCTTCTCCGTGTCTCCTCCATGTCTCCTCCAGGTTCTCCAGTCTCCGTGTCTCCTCCAAGTCTCCTCCATGCTTCCTCCATGTCTCCCCTCCATGTCTCCTGCATGTCTCTCCAGTCTCTCCATGCTTCCTGCATGTCTCCTCCGTGTCTCCTCCATGTCTCCTCCAAGTCTCCTCCATGCTTCCTGCATGTCCCTCCATGTCTCCTCCGTGTCTCCTCCGTGCCCTCCGTGTCTCCTCCATGTCTCCTCCATGTCTCCTCCAAGTCTCCTCCATGCTTCCTGCATGTCTCCTCCGTGTCTCCTCCATGTCTCCTCCATGTCTCCTCCAAGTCTCCTCCATCTTCCTGCATGTCTCCTCCATGTCTCCTCCGTGTCTCCTCCGTGTCTCCTCCATGTCTCCTCCATGTCTCCTGTCAGGCCCGGCAGACTGTGTATTATTAAAGCCCTGAATATTCTTCCTGTGTTGAAACAGTCGTCTGCATTAATATCTCTCTGCTAACGATCACCAGCAGCAACACAAACCTTCATAATGAGCTACTTTGTTGGTTTGCTGTTGTTTGTTTGTTTGTTTGTTTGTTTAGTCCCTGGGGGCGTCGCCATTATTCTGTTTATTATTCCGCTCATCTGCAGGGGGCGGGGCAGGCCGAAGAGAGAGGGGTGGGGGGTGGACTTGATGTTTAATTAACTTGAAACATTTCTATTGTGTGTGTAAATAAAGTCATTCATGCTGTTGATGAATTAATAATCCTTTAGCCTTTTTGTGGCTAATGCACGACAGAGATAAAAAACAATGGCAAGTAAAGTAGGTGCATTTTGTATCTTAGCCGTGAATTAGCCAAACTAATAAACAGAAATCATGGGGGCAGTGTAGCTACTAGTTCAAGTGAGACGATCGTATGAAGAACAAACAATTACAGAACGTGTAGAGGAGACACTTTGCGAGTTATCTAGTTGAACCACAGTTTAGAACATGGACCTCCTCCACTCGCGACTTTGTGCTGCCCTCTTGTGGATGTTTGCTTAACAACCATGCAAACGTAAAGGACACGTCGAAGTATCTGGACGTTACACTGTTTGAAATATTTCTCTTTTTGTACGTAAAGGCGGAACAATTGAGCCTTTAGGTTTCAGTGCTTGTAATCAGGAGGTTTTTCTATGAACTGTTCATGAAACACGTCTGTCACCAACACGTGTCCTGAGCAGTTTACTGTCATCATCCTCAACTTCTCCACACGCTTCCAACACGCTCTGAACCACTTAAACCTCAGCTGTACATGTCTCGTCTCAGTGAATCCATGTGCTCAGGTTTATTCATGTGTGTGAAGGACGAGGGCCAAAGACTAAACCTCTTTTGGGGATGAGGGATTTTCCGCGGCGTGCTGAGCATGTAAAGATGAAATTTACCACAGCTGAAGAACATCAGCCGGCGAAGAGAGGGAGAGAGGAGAAGACGACACAAGAAGAGGTGAGACAGAGACAGACAGATAATTAGAGACACACAGACAGACAGTGGGGTAGTCAGAGAAGATGAATGTCTTCAGGGACCATGAATCTCTTCATCCAGCTGTTACAGCTTTTCTCCGCTCCATGTACAGAGAGTGGACATGAGCTCCACCTCTTCACACCTCTTCACGACTGAGATCAGTTGTGACTGAGGCTTTTACAGCTTCTCAAACGGAGACGCCCACGTTCTCTTCCTGATTGGTTCTTCTCAGGCACATGACTCGAGTGTGGACCGAGGTTATTTCTGAAACTCTAAAACACTCAGAGGTCGATTTCGTCAGGAGATGCTCTGTGTCGTCACTAAGGTTCATTTAACCGGTTCTGGTAACTGGAATTCAGAGTCTGTACCCAACGCTAATGTTTTCATTACTTAGTTCTCCCTTTGATTCCAGAAAACTTAATTTCCCCTCCCGGAGATCAAAGCATATTGAATCATCAGGTTCAGTCGGTGGCGTTATGCATCTTAAAGTGTGTATGATGCCAGTGAACCGAGAGAAGTGCGAACAGAAGAACAAGACAAACAGAAAAACGTTTTCTCTTCACTTATACAACAGATGAATTAATTACCTGAAGTCGATGTCAGTGAAACTGTTGATGCTTCATGTAAAGACCCTATGAAGGGTTAAAACTCCTCGGCGCTGGCTGCAGGCCGCTAACATCCGCTGAAGGCGTGCTGCTAATGGTAGCTCAGGGGATTTGGATATCAGCTGCTGTCTAGAAATATTTAGTGTTTGACCAGATGTGTCATCAGGTAGATGTGTTTTGCATTTCACATTACGCTGTCTACGTCAACGTGTCACCACGCTCGAGGTCACTTTCCGCTCGCCGTCCCGACAGCTTAGCCTGATGCTCACATGCCCGAAATGTCGCGTCAGTGCTAAAATACAGAGTTTGGTTCCCAATCCTGGTCGTCACAGAAGCTCGAGACAAACCACCTGTGTGACAACTTGTTGGACGTATTCAAGCAAACTAACGTGTGAAGACGTTCGATGACATGTGTCAAGTATCCAACGAACCAAAGGCCGACGCTCATCACAGCCGCTCACTGCGACATACGAACAAGTCGCTCAAAACAGGAAACGGCTGACTGCAGAGCGATAAAGGGCTGAAACAGAGAGGGACAGCTTTGAGCCACCAGCGGCGAGCAGGCAGACAGATGCATGCTGGGAGAAAGAGAGAGCGAGAGGAAGTAACACACTGAGTGATGGAGAGAGACGGAGAGGGGGAGAGCAGAGAGGTTCGAGGTTATTATATGTAAGGTCCCCCCCCACGGAGAGGAAGAAATGCTCCTCAGCACCACACACACACACACACACACACACACACACACACACACCAGGAATAGAGCCCAGCACCTGAGGTGGTGTGAGGGGAAGATATTAAACCTGAGTGTTTCCCTGCAGACTGGGGGTGAGGCTCCTCACTCTCTCTAAACTCTCTCATCCAAAGCTTCACATTAAATCACACTCTGGAACCCAGTGTAATGAAAACTGAACAGCTCTCTTGACTCACAGTGACTGAAAATTCAATTTCCCCTTAAACCTCATGTAAAATGGAGGAGTTAGAGGGGTGTGTGTGTGTGTGTGTGTGTGTGTGTGTGTGTGTGTGTGTGTGTGTGTGTGTGTGTGTGTGTGTGTGTGTGTGGGGGTTTCAGACGTTTCCTCTCCAGAGTCTGAAGCTTCATGTTTGTTCCATGTTTCATTTGATCTGTTAGTTCTGGTTTCACGTTGTAATTTAGGGACTAAAGAAATCACCTACGTGGGCGGAGCCTACCTGTACTTGACTCTGATTGGTTTGTTTGTCTATAAGATTTCTCCTATAACAAACTAGTCAAAGTTCAACCCCACAATCTTTGAGTTTGTAGAAAAGACTAAAAACAAATACAGAATTAAACCACAGAACTCAAAATGAAAACCTGCTGCCAGTCGCCACAAGAGCGTAAAGAAATAAAGTTTGATCAAATAGAAATGTTCCTACTTCACTACATTGTTAAATTCAGGTTAATTCCTCCACATCCTTCTAGATGCTTCGGCTTCAGTTTTGGGAGCCGTCACGTCGTCCATCTTTATATCGTTTCCCCTGGGGACCGATGAGCTGAAATGTTCCTTTTAATTACAATAATCCTTATTTACATGTCACAGAAATAAAAAGCAGGTTTTGTAACATGGTTGAAGTGATGACAGATCAACAGGAAGCAGCTGCAGAGGGTCGGGATTCCGTCGGACTGTTTGCGGTATCAGGTTGTGGATGTTGGTATCTTGGTTTCCGTTGCAGAATTGATACACGTGTCATATATGTACACACAGAAATATACATGTATGCACACAACACTGACTAAACATCGAAATCTGCCTTCAAAGTCAATCCGATGTTTTATCATAATGTAAAAACAGATTCCGTCTCCTTGAAGTTACTGAAACCACAGAATGTAGTCGTTATTAAGCTGCCGGCTGCTCGGCCACACCACGGAGACCTGCCTCCTCTGTGTTTGTGGTCTGACCGCTTGGGGCTTGTTCGGAGGCTGGAAGCTGTTAAGACTCTGCAGCTTTTCTGTTCTTAACAGGACGAAAGAAGAAAACCAAGAGAAACTAAACAGAAACACTTGAAGAAGATATTTAGTGTTTCAGATGAATGATTCATCAGAGAGGACGAGGAAAGAGAAAATCAGAGACTGATTCAGTGAAGTCACCATCAGCTGGTAGAGGCCCAGGCACAGTTTGGGCTGAACCCTCTGGTGCCCATAGCTAAAATGCTTCCATAAAGTTGTTACCATCCTCACAGGCAGCCAGACGTCACCCCAGCTCCAGCTGGAGATGGTCTGTCGCTCTGCCTCTGATGCACATGGGAGCGACCTGAATCCTCTTGTTCACGCACTGTTGGGTTTTGATTGGTTTCTTTGTAGATTCTCACAATTAAACATTTTAATTATCAGATCTGAATCTGTCGTCTTCGTCCAGGACCCGGATTTGTTCTGTGATTCAGACAAAAGTACCACAAGGTTCCTTCAGGTGTTTTCATCTGAGTTTATTTAAATTCATCTTTAAATGACGTCTTCTCTGTTTTCAGACCGGAGCTGAACTCTGGATCTGCTCCAACGTCCACCTGTTGCTCTCAGCTCGTGTGTTTTCTCATTTATGACTTTTTATTGAAAATGTATCAGTAGGTTTCACTTCACTCTTTTTAAATCTCTTCATCAACTCTGCCACAGATTCCTCTGACGTCCACGTGTCTCGAGAGTTTCAGAGACACCAACACTGAGAAGTGTGTAAACGCTGCTGGTTCCGATTTAGTTTGAAAAGTCCGGTTCTGAGTCTTTGTCTGGACGAGCAGAAACTGAGATGTTTGGAGACGATGACGCTCACAACCTCTTGCTGATTCGTTTCTGTCAGGACGTAGCCTCCTCTGATTGGTCAGGCTCCTGTCACATGACCTCCTTCCAGAGGAAAACACCCAGTGAAGAACACAACATGAAGAATCAATTACAATTATCTCCCTGTTTCCACTGGCTGGCGTGGACAGAGATATTTGTAGTTTTGAAAACGTAGTCCTGTGGATGTAGCCCGAAGCTCAATGCCCCCCCCCACCCCCACCAATTAGTTGTGGGCTCAAGCTCCTGGACAGAAGGAATGTCAGAGCACCACGGCCCTCTGAACCACCGCGTCGCTCAGATCAGCTAACTGATGACAGATTTACCTGAGGGGGGGCGACATACCAGAGGTGTGTGTGTGTGTGTGTGTGTGTGTGTGTGTGTGTGTGTGTGTGTGTGTGTTAAATGATCATATTTCATCTTGTGAATATGTCTCAGGATTCTTCGTGATATTGATCCTGAGGGACATTTAAGAAAGAACACATTCAGGAATCCAACCCAGTCTGTGGTGGTGAGATCCGAATCCCAACTACTACAGGGACAGCTGGTTGTTGGTTTCATGCATCAAGTGAAACATAACTTGTGTTCAAAGATGATCAGATTTCAATGTGTCGTCTTCGTCCAGGACCCAGATTTGTGATTCAGATAAAAACTGTTTAGTTAAATTTAGTTTCAAATCTTCTCCAATTCAACTTCAGGGTCATTTAATCTTAATCTATTTAAAGTTCATGTGAAAAGTCACATTAGAGAATTTATTTCATTTTTAAAAAAGTGGGAGTATGTTAATGCTACTTAGAGAAAACATCAAATCAACGTCCAGCAGCCTTTTCCTTTTCATGAACTTCTAAAGTCTGTTGAGAACAAAGTGCTTCATTCGGTTTGTTTAACTCAAGATGAACAAGAATGTTTTAAGAGGTTTGACTTCCCTGAGCGTGCACTGACCCTCGCAGCCAAAGAAAAGGTATGAAGCCCACTGGATGGTGACCTGTCGTTTTCTGCTTGACCTCTGACCTCTGACACCTGACGCCTCCACCCTGAGGGCGGGGGGGAGCCGCTCATGTGCTGCAGATTGGCAGCGTCAGGCGGAGGATCAGACGACACCAGACAAGCTGGACGATGTGTGAGGGAAGACCACCCAAAAACAGAAGGCACTCGCTTTCTGCTCCATGAGGATTTAACTCCAGATACAGGAGATTTATTTTCCTGAGGAAACATTTAAACCGTTTCAATCTGTTAAATCTTTCATGTCACTTGGTTCAAATATAAAAAGGTGAGGAAACAACTCACCGTTCTGCCTCCAGAATAAAAGCATGTTTATAGACACATTCAGGTGTTGCTGAGCACGTGTCCTGAGTCTGACCTGCACGATGTGTCCAGGTCAGGGCAGAGCTCGGGTCGGACTCGTCCAACAGGACGAGTCCGACCCGGACGATCTGCTGCTGCTTCCTCACATGAGAAACACGTCTCTCTCGTCTGAAGGTGGCTTTATATTCCCTGACCGGGATATCTGGTGATTTACCGATATGAAGTGAATGAGCTTGAGTTAAACCTGGAGTTACCCTGATAAATCCGGCTTTGAAGTTCAGGCCCCAGTCATGTAATTAGACGGAGCCATTCTTAATATGAATTTATCAGCACGAGTTCCACTCTCACTCCTGCTTCATCTCACTCTGACAACCTGCCCAGTGACAATAAAACAGCTGAACGCGTGAACCGTGTTGTCACGCCACGCGTCCGA
>NC_061485.1:750477-762977 GCF_022539355.2 Hippoglossus stenolepis
CATATGAGAGTAAAAATATTCTGACACCAATATATCGACAGTTATATGTATATCTACATATATATATATATATATATATATATATAAAACTTGAGTTATATAAATCCAATACATTTTATTTTACATAAAATGTGTGTCTGCATAACTTTTATTATTTGTTCCAATAAACTAACAAATGAGTGAAATCCAGTGAGAGATGAAGGGATTAGAATCAGTGAATGGAAGAGGAAGGGAGGTGAAGTACTGTGGAGCGAAGGACGGAGAATAAAGGCCGACAGAGAACTTCGGAACGCTGTTGGATTAAACTGGCGAATGTTAAATTTAATTGCGTTAAGGTCCATTAAGTTGCCAGGAAGAAAAGAAGAGAGCAGCTCTCCAGAAGAAAAAGACTTTTCTCTCCCAGTTTCCTTCTCCTCCTTCTATCCCTCTCAATTAAGTGAGTAGTTAATGACTTGAGCTTTTATTGGCAAAAACAGCGGCAGGAGGAAGTAAAGCGAACATGGACGAGTGCACACATGCAAACACACAGCAGCCATGTAATCAGCAAGAGACTCTGATCGTATCGTTAATATATACGCTTATTATTAGACACATTTAAAAGTTTTTACATTACAGCTTCATGGTTAAAGAGACCCTGCCTCATCTCACTCTGGTTTTATAGGATGATTCAGTTATTGGACTTTACTGCAGTGACGGATGGCTGGTGGTGAACGACTGTTAATTTATTAAGAAACTAATAATTTAAAGACATTGTCAAATAAATCCATCACTATGAAAGCTTTTGAAGTGGTACCAGTCGCACAGTAAAACAGGGAGGAGATGGTGGAGTGGTCTCTGGTGGATGGGGCTGAGTTGGTGCCCTGGGTGAGGTCGTTTTCAGGTTCTTGTCCACGAGTGACGGGAGGACGGAGCTGGAGATGGACAGGTGGATGTGTGCGTGGTCAGCAGCGATGTGGACGTTGTAGCTCTGGAATAACAAGATCACAAGTGAAATGAGTTTCTCTATCAGATGTCTGGACAAGGAGTAGAGATGCTGCCTCTTCACGTCCAAAGGGGAAGACGTTTTTAAGCTTTTTGGCAGAGGTGGCAAAAGTCCACATATTCTTTACTCAAGTAGAAGTACAGATAGTTGTGTGAAAGTGAAGTATAAAAGATCAGGCTCTGATCTCATCATCGTCAGAAAGATAAAAACTGAAGTAAAGTACAGATGCCTGAAAAATCGACCTAAGTAACTAAGTATTTGTACTTTGTTATTCTCACCTCTGGACACCTTCAGGTGCACGTTTTGACGGGACCGGGCTCGAGCACAGACTCGGACCCGTTGAGACCTGTTGTCGACGTCCGTCCTGAGTGATCGATCACAAGTTGTCAGCTCTGAACCCAGATGTGGTCTGAGATCAGATCCCTCACATCTGCAGGTGGTGTTTATCAGTGCAGTGTGAGCGCAGGCCAGCAGGGGCAGTGTGTAGGGGAAGATTATAATAATGTTCAGAGTATGATAATGACCTTTGACATCTACAGTTTCAGTTTATGGATGAACTTTTAACATCGACTCTGTTCAGTATCAGTTTCTTGAATTCTTCGGCTTTTGCTTGATCAAATCTCTCAGTTTGTTTGTTCCTCCTGTGTCTCTCTCTTCATCCTCTTTTCTGTTTATGTCATCTTCTGTCTGGAAAGTGGCCTCCTCCTCCTCCTCTTCTTCCTCCTCCTCCTCTTCTTCTTCCTCCTCCTCCTTCTTCTTCTTCTTCTTCTTCCTCCTCCTCCTCCTCTTCTTCTTCTTCTTCCTCCTCTTCCTCCTCCTCCTCCTCCTCCTCCTCCATGTTGCTGAATGTGAGTGTGTGTCCTGGTGTGATCGTCCCTCTGCTCCTCTGGGACCATGTTGTGTAGAGAGGTTTCCTCTGCAGCTGCAGTTTGAGTGTGGACAGTCGTCTAAGTGGAAATGATTCATGTTGTGTAATAACATCAGATCTGTAATGTCTGTAATTAGAGTCGTTTGCGTCCTGTGTTCACAGATAAAGTGTGTGCAGCCTCTGAGACCTTCACACCTTTCCACTGATGAATTTGTAAATTCATGAGACATCGGTTAAACTGCACTTCAGGCCACGATTTAGAGAAGTTTGTGGCCCCCGGGGTCAAAGCCGTACGCTTTGTGTGAAGACATGAACAGGACGGGGGTCTCTCGCAGTGGGAGAACTGCTCACACCTCAAATATGATGCGATGGTTTCACCTTGACAACAACTGATTACAGCTGAGAGGAAGACATCTCTGCGTCACCATGACTCAGCTGAGAAGATTTAACTATAGAAATTTAGACATTAAATTGAATCTGCACATTTCTGCTGGAGCTGTAGCCTGCAGAGCTCCGGCTGCAGATTTCTACCTTCATACATCGTACAGGTCTGTATGACGTAATGTTACTGTGCCACAAAGTTTACACCTCTGCAATACGAGTTAAATGTTTGAAATTGGAGCTGCTCTGGAATCTTATCTTGCGTTATAGTATGTTCTAATCACATGCTAATTTCTGCCCTGAACTGTAACTGTTGAATTATTAACAGCTCACTTTGTGTCGTTGTGTTACATCACATCCAATCTGATCACTGAGAGTCAGAGCGTGATGCAACTTTGTGAGAACATGAATGTGACAGTTGAAGCTTCGTCAGTGTGGTAAGTGGGAGCTTTTACAGTCAAACAGACGGATCATGTCTCGGTCATTAATCAGGCTCCTGCATTTCAGCAGTTGATCATTTGATTTACAAACAGATGAGATATTTAAGCCCTCCAGAGTTCTGGGTCTCCTCCACCCTGGAGAATCCTGATCAGATGTTTGAACCACATCACTTTTCATGTGAAGGAGCAGCGTCTGTACTCCGAGTTCCCTCTGGATGTAGGAACTCTTCCCCAGGTCTCTAAAGCTGAGCACAAACACCTACAGGGAAAATACATCTGGCTTCTTGTATCCATTCAGTTTCTACCCAGAGCTCATGACCAAACCCACATGGCAAAATAGTTTGGGCTGACACCTCATCTTCACATCAAGATTACACCGTGTGTTTGCCAATAAAAGGCCCACGATTGTTTTGGGATATTTGCTATTTTACGAGTGAGGCACTTTGGGCTCACATCCATTTTGTTCAGGTCACAAGAAGACCAGTGCTGCCTCATTGAGGGAGGTGGCCCACATCGGTACGATATCTGTACGTTGAGGGTCAGAACGTTCATCGACTGGTGAAGCAAAAGTCTTCAGGCTCAGCTGCTCTTCACCATAACGTCCACATTACTGATCCATCTCTGCTCCATCCTCCCTCCACTCATTAACTGCACTGATGCGAAGATGACTTACACTTATGTTAATACATCAGGATTAGCTTCACATCACACACTCGCCTGGAGAATCACCTGTGAGGCACAGGATGAAATATTATATCAAGACTACACATAATGGACTTCATTATGGGCTTTTCCTAAATGAATTGGTAAATGGAGAATCAAGCTGAGATTCTTGTGTGTGAAGCAAGCGCACGTAGCTACAGCCTGATGACCCCGTGTCTGGAGCTGCGACCTTGTTTTCCTCCATCAAACCAACAACAGTAGATTTAGACACAACTTAAACGCTCCGTGAGCTTTAGACCATGATCCCAGATCAGGAGGCTGGAGCCTGTTGACCTGCTCTGTCCGTAAGACGAGTTTAAGATTCGTCGTGACTCATAGAAGCTGCTGGAGGACGGGTCGCACCAGGAGGCCTGCAGGTGTGAATGTGTGCAGCTGACTGACCACAGCTGAGGGTCAGAACGTGGATTGACTGGTTAACTGCAAACTTTGCTTTGCGGCTCAGCTCCTTCTCTATCGCAATGGTCTGGTGCAATGCCTGCATCACTGCTGACGCTGCACCGACCCGCCCGTCCATCTCCTGCTCCATCTTCCCCGTAATCACAAAGAAAACCCTTGAATACTCAAACTCCTTCACTTGGGGCGTCAACCCCCCCAAAACCAATAGAGATGAATCCACCGCTTTCCTGCAGAAAAACGTATCGTAAAATATGATGTGATACGATTTAATATCTTAAATACTGAGGCAGGTGGGCCGGCCTTGGAAAAGGTTGTCTAACATCCACAGATGGTTGGACACTCAACCAGTGTGAAGACCTCCGTCGTATAAGGGATATTCACCATGAGTGTAGTAGAGGTGTAGTAAAATGTCCATGTTAGCAGATGGGACATGGACCAAACTAAAGAATCAAAGTAGACGTTAAATAAATGTTTGTAAAGATGTTTCATTTCAGCTCGTTCTTATCTCACTGATGTTTGTTCAAGTGTCTCTCATCAGTTTGGTTTGAATCAGTTATTTGATGATATGAAAACAGGCTGAGACGTCATGATTGACAGCTGACACTGACTCCTGATTGGTTGAGAGCAGGTATGGGCGGGACCTTGATACCACGCCTCCACTCCACGATCACTGCTGCTCAGACTCTGAGTGCTAATGAGGTCATCACGACAGGATGGCAGCGTTTGTATCTGAGATATTTTATCTTCGTCTCTTGAGGAAGCCGAGACGAGTTGTCTTCATTTACAGTCTAACATCAAAGTGCCACTAGAATGGCTAAACAGCCAATCAGAAGCCACGATTTTTTATTCACACTCATTTCATCGGTTTTTCATCAAAGCTTCATCACGAGTAGTTTTTGGATCTGAAAATGATTCCATCCACAAATCAGAGATTGATGTGATTTGGTTGTTTGGAAAAGAGGTGACAGAGACAGAAACAGAAAATGATACGAGTGGCAGAAAAAGATTAATAACGATTCTTGACTTGAAGAGCAGATTTAGTAGAAGCTCAGATGATGTCTTGTGTCTGAACTCATCACAGAGTAGAGGCAGCACAGGTTGTGACGTTGTGGATACGGGTCAGGACGCGGATCAGACGATAAAAGTGGTTCTTGGAATGAGTTTTGCTGAAGCCTTGTGACGGATGCTCTGGAAAACTGAAGGCAATGTTGGTCCTAATAGGTTTTCTAAATCCACCGGCCGCCGGGCGGAGCTGAACTCCTCACTACTCAACAATAATTATCGTGGCTGTTCTGAGGAAACTTTGAATGAAAGTGAAGCAGAAAGAAAACCGACAGAAGAAAACACTCGAGGTAAAGGAGTCTGGTCAAGAAAAGACCTCGGCAGTGACTCTTCTTCAAACTGCTGTAAATTACCCATAATTCTGTGAACAGCTGCAGCAGGAAGCTGTGCAATGCTCTTCTTAGTGTGCGGCAGAGACAGAGGAGTGAGACCTTAAACACTTTGAGTTTACAGAGGATTTACACTGTAACCCTAACCCTAACTTTAAAGTGGGAATATTTCATTTAAATACATTTATTTTACGTCAAAATCTATCACAGAACGAGGAAAACACAAGAGCTTTTGTTTTCAGACCTTCCCTAAAGTCCAGATATTTTCCTGAGAACACAAATGTCTGAGTCAGTGTCTCTGGACATGTTCTGGATCTTCTCCTGCAGCCTCCTGGTAAAATGTGTGTAACATGTCAGAGTGAGTCCATGTGAGGAGACAGCAGGACAATGTGTGGAAGCTTCCCAGTGAGCGAGTGGACGTGTGGATGAGGTTTCTAACACGTGTTTCTAAACATCGCTTGAATGTTTCCGTCATTTTCCTGTAGTTGTGAACGAGTCTGACCCGAACAATCTCTTGTTGCTTCTTCAGATAGATAAGTAAATGAAGAATGAATCATATATTTTAACACTATTTATCCTGAGGGACATTTATTATAATAAGTTCCCTGTAATTGAGCTTGAGCACTGAATCCTAACCACTGGACCACCAGGGACAACTGACAGTTAACAAATGAAATATAGAAAAGGGAGAAATGAGTGTGAATAAAAAACCATGGCTTCTGATTGGCTGTTTAGTCTTTCTAGTGGCACTTTGAGCCTGTGCTCTGATGTTAGATTGTAAATATAGAAAATTAAAAGTATCCATTTCCTCTAGAGACAAATCTGAATGTTTTGGTTTCACTTTGGTGGCGCTGTCATGTCGTCCATCTTTATTTAAAGTCCCTGGTTGGAGCCTTCAATGAATTTAGTAAATTCCATGACAAATTATGCAATAGCCCAATAACCTCATGGTGGCGCTACAGAAAAGGGCGGGACAGGTTAGTTGGTCCCGTGCAGAACATGAACGACAAAGTTTGGTGAGGATCCATCAGAAAGTTGTGCAGATAAGAGTGTGAAGCCACAGACGGACGTGGCCCTGAGCGTCTCCGCAGACCAGGAACTGATGATTATTCAAATCGCTGCACTTCTGCTTCACATTTCGTTCAGTTTCCAAGGACACTGGCAGCAACTCTCCCGATTCTGCATCAATTATTCAAATGAATAATGCATGATTTAATGGAGACTACGACACAAATCTCACAGCAACACAACCAGCAAATCGACCACAATAAACACAGGAAACGTAAAAATAAAGGAAACGTTTAAAGTCACGTGATCAGATTTATTATTTGCTGTGACGTGGACAGTGTGATGTTGAGGAAGCGTCCGACTCGAATCAGTGTCGGTCCAGAAACTCGTCCCTTTAGATTCTGTGTTTGTTCCAAATAAAGTGAGAGCAGAATAAATCAAGCTGAGATTAGCTGCAGAGCTTTCAGTCTTATCGCTGCTGATTAAAACGTTTCTTTTATGCCATTGGTCATTGTAATGAAGAGCTGCTGATGCTGTTCTACTCTGAGGTGTGTGTTCCTCATTTGAACACACACACTCTTCACACATGTGCACGTTAGCATACACGTTAGCATACACGTTAGCACGTTTAATTGAAAAGCATCTTTTCGGAGCGTTAAGTCCCGTTATCCTGCGGAGACGATGAAAACTGGGACATAATTCTGGACACTGGGTTTTTACTCTGCTTTGATTCATCCTCTGTTTTTCACTTTTTCACATTTGCTTCTGTCCAATGAATTCTTTTTGATTAATTTCTCACTTTCACAGATTTTCTCACCAGGACTTACAGGCGACCCGTCATGTAGCCGTACGTTGTTTTTCAGAGTCTTTGTTCTTTCGTCTTTTTCCCCATTTGCAGCCCGATACAACAGAAGCAGTAACTCACAGTGTGAGAGCACACGGAGGCCACAGGCCATGAAACACGTTTCATCACCACTGAGCCAAATCCACCTGATCGTGCTGGGGACATTTCAGATGTGTGGCACTCGAGGAGCACAGAGAGAAACAGATCGTTTATATTTACAAAAAGAAAAAGGGAAAGTGAGGAAACACTGACAGAGGGAATCTGGGCTCATCTCCAGGAACAGAACCAGTCAAGAGACGAACCAACAAATCTGAGGCTTCTCTCCAACAAACTCTTTTCTGACTGATGCAGAGTCTGAACAGATGTTTTTCTTTTTGTCCTGGTGTCATTAAAATGTGTTGGTGCCATAAACAACTTTCCAGAGACATCGTTCAGGACATTAGTTAAAAAAAATAAAAAAAACCTTACCTGTGATTTAGTCGTAAACATGTTCGAGACAAGAAGAATTAACTAGATTAGAAATCCAGTTTAATGTATTTACAGAGATTCTGAACAAATCAATGTGTGTTTGAGCTGTGAACTAAACTATCTGACTGTTCTTTATGAAACTCATTAATGTTGGTTTTAATATTACATCCGATATATACATTTAAATAGTAAACAGGGCTCATAACCCCACCTAGTGTTTGGGACGTGTCTACGTCAGGACATTTATAAATATACATGAAAAAGGTTGAATGGAAAACTTCATGTGAGCGCCCCCTGCTGCCTGGTCAGTGGTGCTGCACCGGCTCACCTGTCGTCATCTGTGCTACGACCATGTCGTCTCTGACGCTGTGACTGCTCGGAACACTCTTCTTCTCTCAGTTGTCGTGGACGACAGACGAGGGCAGTGATTGGCTTGAAAACCCACTTGGCAAAATGTGTGTGAACTTTAAAAAGTAGAGTTTTGTTCCTCAGCAGTTTGGATCAGTGTGTAACAGCCGGATGGTCAAACTCAATCTGTCGTGGCCACGAAGCTCCGCCGCTCCAGGTCTGTGGTGCTGCCAGCAGCACTCTGGCTTCCTGTCACAGTTGGATCGAGCTTTAAATCCTCCTGTCGTTTGACCCGTTTACAACTGAGACCCTTTTACTCTGAAGGTTTAGAGCTGGAAACAGCTGCTTTTCTTTTGACTTGCAAACACAGAAGTAGAACGTCACTCAGTAGAGCTCATTCCTGCATCCAGATCTTTATGCCTCCGCTTCAGCGACACCTAGTGGTCGGTTAGTCCATCCGTCTCTTGTAACACGATATCTCAAAATCGCCTTGAGGAAATTTCTTCAAATGTGGTACAAACATTAACTCGGACTCAAGGATGAACTGCTTAGATTTGGGTGCTTAAAGGTCAAAGGTCAAGGTCACAGTGGCCTCAAAAACATGTTTTTATCCTCTTTAAAATGACTTCAGAGGTCAAAGGTCACACTGACCTTATACGAGTCTGGAATATAAATATATAAGTATATATATATAGTATATAACGGAAACTGAACAGGTTGGTGGAGACAAACAACCACAGGGAGGTGATTCTAGTTAATATTACTTAACAGAGGATTTCCCTCTTTATCCCTTTCTTTATTCTGTTCTGTTCTGTTCTATTCTATTCTATTCTGTTCTATTCTATTCTATTCTGTTCTGTTCTATTCTATTCATTCTGTTCTATTCTATTCTATTCTATTCATTCTGTTCTATTCTATTCATTCTGTTCTATTCTGTTCTGTTCTGTTCTGTTCTATTCTATTCTGTTCTGTTCTGTTCTTTATCTATTCTATTCTATTCTATTCTGTTCTGTTCTGTTCTATTCTATTCTATTCTGTTCTATTCTGTTCTGTTCTATTCTATTCATTCTGTTCTATTCTATTCTATTCTATTCTGTTCTGTTCTATTCTATTCTGTTCTGTTCTGTTCTATTCTATTCTATTCTATTCTGTTCTATTCTATTCATTCTGTTCTATTCTATTCTATTCTATTCTATTCTATTCTGTTCTATTCTATTCTATTCTATTCTATTCATTCTGTTCTGTTCTATTCTATTCTGTTCTGTTCTGTTCTGTTCTGTTCTGTTCTGTTCTATTCTATTCATTCTGTTCTATTCTATTCTGTTCTATTCTATTCTATTCTATTCTATTCTATTCATTCTGTTCTATTCTATTCTGTTCTGTTCTGTTCTGTTCTATTCTATTCTATTCTGTTCTGTTCTATTCTGTTCTGTTCTATTCTATTCTGTTCTGTTCTGTTCTGTTCTTTTCTGTTCTGTTCTATTCTATTCTTTCATTCTGTTCTATTCAGTTCTGTTCTGTTCTATTCTTTTCTGTTCTATTCTGTTCTGTTCTGTTCTGTTCTGTTCTATTCTGTTCTATTCTATTCTATTCTATTCTATTCTGTTCTGTTCTGTTCTATTCTATTCATTCTGTTCTATTCTATTCTATTCTATTCTATTCTATTCTATTCTATTCTGTTCTATTCTATTCTATTCTATTCTATTCTATTCATTCTGTTCTATTCTATTCTATTCTGTTCTGTTCATTCTGTTCTATTCTATTCTATTCTATTCTGTTCTGTTCTGTTCTGTTCTATTCTATTCTATTCATTCTGTTCTATTCTATTCATTCTATTCTGTTCTGTTCTATTCTATTCATTCTGTTCTATTCTATTCTATTCTATTCTATTCTGTTCTATTCTATTCTATTCTATTCTATTCATTCTATTCTATTCTGTTCTGTTCTGTTCTATTCATTCATTCTATTCTGTTCTGTTCTGTTCTATTCATTCATTCTATTCTGTTCTGTCTCTATTCTATTCATTCTTTCTGTTCTGTTCTGTCTATTCTATTCATTCATTCATTCATTCTGTTCTGTTCTGTCTGTCTACGTGGAGAGGGCAGTAATGAGCAGAGCTCAAGTCTTTTGGATGTTGCAGCCAATCCTCTCTCCACACTGTCCTGACCCCCACAGTATACTCTGTGTGATTGGTGCATTAGAAGAAAAGCTGAGTAGTGATGAGGCGAGGAGAGATGAGAGCAGAAGGAAAATAATGAAGCAACAAATTAATGATGGAGAGAAAAACCTGCATTAGAGGAGAGAGTGAGAGAGGGATGATAGAGAGTGAGAGAGGGATGATAGAGAGTGAGAGAGGGATGATAGAGAGTGAGAGAGGGATGATAGAGAGAGAGAGAGGGATGATAGAGAGTGAGAGAGGGATGATAGAGAGTGAGAGAGGGATGATAGAGAGAGAGAGGGATGATAGAGAGTGAGAGAGGGATGATAGAGAGTGAGAGAGGGATGATAGAGAGTGAGAGAGGGATGATAGAGAGTGAGAGAGGGATGATAGAGAGTGAGAGAGGGATGATAGAGTGAGAGAGGGATGATAGAGAATGAGAGAGGGATGATAGAGTGAGAGAGGGATGATAGAGTGAGAGAGGGATGATAGAGAGAGAGGGATGATAGAGAGAGAGAGGGATGATAGAGAGTGAGAGAGGGATGATAGAGAGTGAGAGAGGGATGATAGAGTGTGAGAGGGATGATAGAGTGAGAGAGGGATGATAGAGAGTGAGAGGATGATAGAGAATGAGAGAGGGATGATAGAGAGAGGAGGGATGATAGAGAGTGAGAGAGGGATGATAGAGAGTGAGAGAGGGATGATAGAGAATGAGTGAGGGATGAGAGAGTGAGAGAGGGATGATAGAGAATGAGTGAGGGATGATAGAGTGAGAGAGGGATGATAGAGAGAGAGAGGGATGATAGAGAGTGAGAGAGGGATGATAGTGAGAGAGGGATGATAGAGAGTGAGAGAGGGATGATAGAGAGAGAGAGGGATGATAGAGAGTGAGAGAGGGATGATAGAGAGTGAGAGAGGGATGATAGAGAGTGAGAGAGGGATGATAGAGAGTGAGAGAGGGATGATAGAGAGAGAGAGGGATGATAGAGAGAGAGAGAGGGATGATAGAGAGTGAGAGAGGGATGATAGAGAGGAGAGAGGGATGATAGAGAGAGAGAGGGATGATAGAGAGTGAGAGAGGGATGATAGAGAATGAGAGAGGGATGATAGAGAGTGAGAGAGGGATGATAGAGTGTGAGAGAGGGATGATAGAGAGAGAGAGGGATGATAGAGAATGAGAGAGGGATGATAGAGAGAGAGAGGGATGATAGAGAGTGAGAGAGGGATGATAGAGAGTAGAGAGGGATGATAGAGAATGAGTGAGGGATGATAGAGAGTGAGAGAGGGATGATAGAGAATGAGGAGGGATGATAGAGAGTGAGAGAGGGATGATAGAGAGTGAGAGAGGGATGATAGAGAGTGAGAGAGGGATGATAGAGAGTGAGAGAGGGATGATAGAGAATGAGAGAGGGATGATAGAGAGTGAGAGAGGGATGATAGAGAGTGAGAGAGGGATGATAGAGAGTGAGAGAGGGATGATAGATGACCTGCTTCCTCCTGTGTGTGTGTATTGAACCTGCTTCCTGTGTGTGTGGAACCTGCTTCCTGTGTGTGTGGAACCTGCTTCCTCCCTGTGTGTGTGTATTGAACCTGCTTCCTGTGTGTGTGGAACCTGCTTCCTGTGTGTATTGAACCTGCTTCCTGTGTGTGTGGAACCTGCTTCCTCCTGTTGTGTGTATTGAACCTGCTTCCTGTGTGTGGGAACCTGCTTCCTGTGTGTGTGGAACCTGCTTCCTGTGTGTATTGAACCTGCTTCCTGTGTGTGTGGAACCTGCTTCCTCCCTGTGTGTGTGTATTGAACCTGCTTCCTGTGTGTGTATTGAACCTGCTTCCTGTGTGTGTGGAACCTGCTTCCTGTGTGTGTGGAACCTGCTTCCTGTGTGTGTGGAACCTGCTTCCTGTGTGTATTGAACCTGCTTCCTGTGTGTGTGGAACCTGCTTCCTCCCTGTGTGTGTGTATTGAACCTGCTTCCTGTGTGTGTATTGAACCTGCTTCCTGTGTGTGTGGAACCTGCTTCCTGTGTGTATTGAACCTGCTTCCTGTGTGTGTGGAACCTGCTTCCTCCCTGTGTGTGTGTATTGAACCTGCTTCCTGTGTGTGTGGAACCTGCTTCCTGTGTGTATTGAACCTGCTTCCTGTGTGTGTTGAACCTGCTTCCTCGTGTGTGGGAACTGCTTCCTGTGTGTGTGGAACCTGCTTCCTGTGTGTGTGGAACCTGCTTCCTGTGTGTATTGAACCTGCTTCCTGTGTGTATTGAACCTGCTTCCTGTGTGTGTGGAACCTGCTTCCTGTGTGTATTGAACCTGCTTCCTGTGTGTGTGGAACCTGCTTCCTCCCTGTGTGTGTATTGAACCTGCTTCCTGTGTGTGTGGAACCTGCTTCCTGTGTGTGTGGAACCTGCTTCCTGTGTGTATTGAACCTGCTTCCTGTGTGTATTGAACCTGCTTCCTGTGTGTGTGGAACCTGCTTCCTGTGTGTATTGAACCTGCTTC